>NC_057799.1:85444920-85445196 GCF_018294505.1 Triticum aestivum
CTCTCACACGGGGGCTTAGCTGCAGTCCAGTACACGCCTAAGTGTGAAAAATCCCACCGAGTGGTGAGCAACCCTCCCACTCGGGGGCTTAGCTGCAGTCCAGTACTCGCCTAAGTGTAAAAAATCCTACCGAGTGGTGAGCAAGCCTCTCACTCGGGGGCTTAGCTGCAGTCCAGTACTCGCCTAAGTGTGAAAAATCCCACCGAGTGGTGAACAACCCTCCCACTCGGGGGCTTAGCTGCAGTCCAGTACTCGCCGAAGTGTGAAAAATCCTAC
>NC_057799.1:85445367-85589491 GCF_018294505.1 Triticum aestivum
CTCGCCTAAGTTTGAAAAATCCTACCGAGTGGTGAGCAACCCTCCCACTCGGGGGCTTAGCTGCAGTCCAGTACTCGCCTAAGTGTGAAAAATCCTACCGAGTGGTGAGCAACCCTCCCACTCGGGGGCTTAGCTGTAGTCCAGTACTCGCCTAAGTTTGAAAAATCCTACCGAGTGGTGAGCAACCCTCCCACTCGGGGCTTAGCCGCAGTCCAATACTCGCCTAAGTTTGAAACACATCCTTATCCGCAAGGACGATGAGGTGCAGGTCGACTACAACCTTCTCCTCGGAGCTACGCCACAAATACAACGTATGCTCCATCCTCATCCGCAAAGACGACGAGGTGCAGGTCGACTGCAACCTTCTCCTCAGAACTACACCACAAGTACAACGTACGCTCCATCCTCATCCACAAGGACGATGAGGTGCAGGTCGACTGGAATCTCCTCCTTAGAGTTGCATCTCAAGTTCAAAGATTATTTTGAGTGAAGAATAAAACCCACTCGAAGACAAACGCAAGCATATTTCAAGGTAAACAAAGTTCAGATAAATCCTAAGGTTCCGGGCCGCATATCAAAAGTACTCGAGCATCAAGCCCGAAGAAGTTTAAAGATTACACAATCACTCGGCATTCCGAGGCAAATAAAGGTGGAGCATAATGTTTTTTGGTCACTCGTCGGGAGAAGGACTGGCTGGGTCGCAGAAACTGTCAAGGTCTATGATGTCTGTGATGCGAGTGGCAGCGTCAAGGAAAGTGTCCATAAAGGACTGGAAAGTGTGCCTTTTTGTGTTAGCAACCTTGAGCTCCGCCAGCTTGTCTTCTTTGACATCCTTGCAGTGCACTCGGACCAGAGACAAGGCAACATCAGCACCGCAGCGAGTAGACGACTTTTTCCATTCTTGCACTCGGTTAGGTATTTGGTTCAGTCGAGCCATCAGAGACTCGAGGTCTTGAGATAGTTCCTCCTGAGGCCAGAGTTCAGCATCAACCCGAGTCATCGCCGCCTTCAGGCGGGCAAGATAAGCAACCGCGCTGTCCATGCAAGATTCCAATCGCAGCACATTCATTGCGACGTCATCTTTGACTGGGCAATTTATGGGGTCGAGACCTGTCTAGACCCGCCCAGTTTCCGCTTCAAAATCTTGGCAAAGCTCTGCACAGTTCAGTAAATGGTGAGTCGACGATATGATCGGGCTTGACAGTCGACCGCAATAAGTTAGTCAATCATCAGTACCTTCAAGTTTTAGGGCCAGCTTTGCAGCAAGCTGGCCCAGATAAGACTCCAACTCGCCCTTCCTGGCCTTGAGGCTCCCAAGCTCGTTTGTCAGCTTGTCCTTGTCTTTCTTCAGTCGCTCGACCTCCCGATTGGCATCAGAAACAGCAGCCTTCAGTTTGGAGTTCTCTTCTTCTAACTTGCCAACTGAAGCAAGCTTCTTGTCAACAAGCGTCGTCTTCTCTCGCGCTTCCTTCTGTGCAGCAGCAAGATCCTAATCCTTCTTCTCCAAAGCCTGCTTCATTTTCTCTAAAGAAATAACATTCTTCAGACGGGCTTGGAGTTGACGGTTTTCACTACATACATCTGCTCGAGTGGAGTCACTCGGTTCAAAAAATGGAAAGGAAAAGTGCCAGCAGTGAGATAGACAGTTGATGATTGGTTACCTCCCATGGCAGCTACTTCATCACGAGCAGTCTTGAGATTCTTCTTGGCCAATTCCAAATCAAGGTTGAGGCTGATTTGTTGTTTGTTCATTGCAGAAAGCTGAGCCCCAAGATCACAAGATTTCTGTAGTATAAGCCATATCAGTTGACTGAGATAAAAAGACATCACAGTGATAGCTACTCTAAGACTACCACCGAATCAAACATTCAACGGCAGTCTCGGGGAGTGGGTGCACTTAGCGTGCCCCCACTGGTTTGAATAAACACTCGACATGGCCTGCCCAGCGCGAGAGTTAAAAAAAGTTCTCAGGCCATAGTCGACTGCCCGCAGTCAACCACGGTCTCGGGGACTACACCCAGTGGGTGCACTTAGCGTGCCCCCACTGGTTCTGGTTTCATTCGACCTGGTCCGTCCAAACCGAGTGACAAAATTTAGATTCTCAGACCACACTCGACTGCCCGCAGTCAACTATGGTCTCGGGGACTACACCCAGTGGGTGCACTAAGAGTGCCCCCACTAGTTCAAAGATTCAATTCAAGACGACTCAAATTGCCTCATACAACTTCATAACAGTCACACCCAGTGGGTGATCGGATGAGAAGTATGATCAATCAGGAATCAACTAACCTGGACATTGGTCTGCAGAGCTGCTCCGGCGTTGAAGGCCACCTGACTGGCCTCATGCACCACTTTTATTTGCCCCATCACAAGGTTCAACTGAAGAAGAGCTTCTTTGGCGGCAGCCGGTGGGTCGTCCGGAGTCTGATACGCAGTGAAAAGCGATGATGGCAGAGCAGTCGGTAATTGCGCAGCAGAAGTCTGAGCAGCTGATCCTGATGGGCAATCAGTCGAAAGCGGGATAGCGAAAGTGACATTGGTACGTGCCGGATCTGTCGATCGCTCGACTGCCGTCTCAGGCATCTCAGTCGACTGAGGAACCTGGACCTCAGGCGTCTTCCCGCTCAGTTCCGCGTCCCTCCTCCTCCTTCCCCTCAGCGGTACTTCTTCTTCATCGTCCGGGAGCACAACAACGTCTCGTGGTGCTGCAACAGACAGAGAAAGTCAAAGAGATAGCTGACAAACAATCCAGTCGTCCAAATAAATTCGAGTCGGGCAGACTTACTGGCTTTGGAGGTAGCTGCATCAGTGGTTTCCTCGTCGACTGGAGTCTTGTCAATATCCATATCAGTCGTAGCCGAGGCCGGGCTGTAAAGGTTCATCATCCACTCGGTTAGTACAAGAGAATCGGTCAGAACAAGAAAATACGGGGAGAACATTTACCCAGAAGCAACAGGAACGTCCATCTTGATTTTAGGCAGGGTCTTCCGAGCCTTCGAAGGATTGATCTTGGGCTGCTTGGTGACCTTCTCAGCCAATTCTGGAGTCGAAGACCGAGCGCGCTTTTGAGATGGAGCGCTCGAGGCCACAGCCTTGCCGCGCCTGCCCGCGGGATCATGGTGCTGCTTGGATCGATGTTCGGAACGAGGTGGTGAGTCGGCTACCTCCTCGTCATCCGACTCATCGCTCTCACTTCATCACCGTCGGCTGGTGACTCCCACTCGCCGCTCTCCTCCGCGCTGTCCTCGCCTTCATGGTCCTGCTCCAGAGCTTGCTCGCCATTGGGCATTGAATACATCTCTGTATAAATCTAGAAAACAAGGAGCCGAGTGGAAATCAGTCGGATCAACAAACAGTCAGAAAACACATCCAAATTCAATCGAGTGTAGTGGCCAAACCTTGTCTGGCTGGTTGCTTTCGCTGAAAGGTTTGACCCTCCTGGCACCCCTGGGGTTGTCCTTGTTCCCGGTGATGCCCCTCAGCCACTCGGCCACTGTTTTGGCCTCCACCTCCTCCGGATGAACCCGAGCGGTATCACCAGCCCCGGAGTACATCCACATGGAGTGGTCACGAGCTTGGAGTGGTTGAATGCGTCAACTGAGGAACACCTCCAGCAGATCCATGCCGGTGACACCTTGGTTGATCAGTTGAACTACTCTCTCGACCAACATGCCCATCTCCGGCTTCTCCGCGGCGGTCACTTTCAACGAAGATGGAGTTTGAACACGATCAAGAGAGAAAGGGGGAAGTCCAGTCGAATGGCCTGGGGTCGCGATATCCTGGCAATAGAACCAGGTCGACTGCCAGCCCCTGACCGACTCAGGAAGAGTCATCGAAGGGAAGGAACTCCTCTTCCTCTTCTGAATACCCAGACCCCCACACATCTGGATAACATGGGTTTTCTCGTCGTTCGAGTTCGCTTTCTTCACTGTTTGGGAGCGGATGGTGAAAATGTGCTTGAAAAGACCCCAGTGCGGTCGACACCCCAAAAAATTCTCGCACATGGACACGAATGCGGCAAGGTATGTGATGGTGTTGGGAGTGAAATGATGGAGTTGAGCCCCGAAGAAATTCAAGAAACCTCGAAAGAAGGGGTGTGGAGGAAGCGAGAAACCGCGGTCGACATGGGTGGCAAGCAGAACACACTCACCCGGTTGCGGTTGTGGCTCCGTTTCCCCCTCCGGCAGCCGCGCGGACCCATGGACGATCAGCCCTAACTCGGCCATATCATCCAAGTCCTCCTGCTGAAGCGAGGAACGGATCCAATCTCCCTGGATCCAACCCCGCGGCAGCCCCGAGCGCGATGAAGATCCCCGATTCGTCTTCTTGCCTTTCGCCACCCCCGTCGCCTTCTTCGCGTGCTCCAGCGCCGCCGTTTTCTCCTTCCCCATGGCGGCAGAGCGGAGGCGTCGAGAGTGGAGAAGTCGGATGGGGTGAAAGAGCGAGAGGAAGAAGAAGGAGAATGGGCACGCACAGTGCAGACACCTCGGCCTCGCCGCTTTTAAAGGCCCACTTCCGAGTGGCTGACGCGTGGGTCCGGGCAATCCTGTCAAATCCCGCAATAGTCGCACACAGAGTACGTGGCGAAAAAGGTGGCGCAGAAATCGAAACGCCCTGTTTAACCACTCCGCTTACCACGGCACGCTCCGCCTGGCGCGCTTTCACCGAAATTTCGAATCCCGCGAAATCCGGGATCCTCTGCAACCGATCACGCCAAAGATTTCGCGTCAAAGACAACACTCGGCGGGTGATGTTGTAAAAACCAATCGGCAATTCATGAATCGATCAAGGCAACTGAAACGAAGCCGAAGTACCAACACTAGCCTCCGTTCAGAGATGAATTCTTGAGAAAGGCAAGAGTCAAAGCAAGATCAACTTCAACCTTCTTTTCACTCGGACCTCAATCCATTCGGGGGCTAATGATGAGGACATAGACCTAGGGTAGGGTAATAGGCATGACCTATACGTCCTACCTAAGGTCCTTGTCCTAGAAGCAAAGAAGTTCAAAGAGCAAATAAAGAGGGCTCAACAAAGGTGTCGAGTGTTATCCACTCAACCTACCATTCACTCGGAGATCCCTCCTTATTTAGGTCACTCGACCATTCAACCACTCGACATGCAGAAGACCTAAAGCCACTCCGCGCAACAACGGTCGGACGTTTACTCATAGACTTAATGATCATTTATAGCACTTTATTATTGACGTTACCTGTAACGCTCTCACTTTATGTACATTGAATCCTGTGTAACGGAGGGGAGTTGGAGTCCTGGCACACTCTATATAAGCCACCCCCTCCTCTAAGACAAGGGTTCAGACCCCCTGTAACACACACACGCATATAATCCAGTCGACCGCCTCCGGGCTCCGAGACGTAGGGCTGTTACTTCCTCCGAGAAGGGCCTGAACTCGTAAAACCTGTGCGTACAGCTTCTCCATAGCTAGGATCTTGCCTCTACATTCCTACCCTCCATTTTACTGTCAGACTTAGAACCACGACACCAGGGACTCCATGTGTTACACTGAGGCTCAGCTGTCTTCATCGTCACTATCGTGCGCAAGTTCTCGGCCACTGTACGTTTAGCGCTTTGCGACCCTGCCCGCGTCTTGGCGCTTGCCCAGAAGATCTCACTGTCGAGTGACCAGTCGATTAGGCAGCAGATCGAGCCGTGATACATGACAACTCCATGAAATTTCTACGTTTGAGATGTCCCACGTCAAGTGACCAGTCGATTAGGCGGCGAGTCGGCGGATCGAGCTCACTCTCAAGTTACCGGTCAGACTAGGCGATGTTAAATGCCAAACACATGTATGTCACTTTCTATGTTAAAGATGCTCCGTACGTCGATCGTCGTGAATGCAACAATGATGTGGTGGTTCGTTTTTACCCAGAGGGCAATTTTAGAACACAGTGTCCGTTAAAGGTAGTTTGTCTCTCAAATCATGACGAGGTGGAGGGGGCGGGGAGGAGGTGGAGGAGGACGGGGAGGACGCGGGGCAGGAGGAGGACGTGGGACGCTGGAGACGTGGATCTGCAGGCGGAGCAGCAGGTGATCCTCGATTCCCTCCGGTCGGAATTGGAGGCGGAGGCCAACCGCCGTCGTCTGCATGAGGTGGAGGTGGAGCACGCCGCGAACGTCGACGAGATGCTCGTGTATATGATTGAGGAGGAGGAGGAGGAGGAGCCCTCCTACGCGCCCATCTACCCGGCGCCCGACACCGATGTCGTGAACAGCTCAGATGACGAAGCGTAGTTAGGCTAGCGTGATGTGCGTAGTACGTAGGATTTCTTTTGCATGGTTTTAATGGATCTAGGGCATGAAATATGAGGTACTCACACGATACTGATTAATCCCCGCGTCGCCCCCCCCCCGCCCCTCGGGCGACTCGGGTGGCACCCCAACCCTAGCCGCCGCCGGAGCCTAACTCATCTTCCTCCCTACCTCCCGCCGCTGCCGGAGGACACCGCCGGCCTGCGCCCGGAGGCCGACTGTGGTGACGGCGGCCCCTCTTCCCTCCCGCGTCTCAGGGGTGGCAGGGCCCCAACGCGCGTGGAGGTGCGGCCGATCTAGAAGCGGCGGCGATGGCTTCGACGACGGCGGCGGTGGTCGGCTGTGCCTCGGGCCACGTGCGGCTGCCTGCGTCAGCTGGCCTGGATCGGGCGGCGGCGCGATGCGGTCTTCAGCGGCACGTCATCTGGTTTTAGATTGGCGACGGCGTCGAGGGCATGGTGGACTGCTCGGCGGCACCTCTGGCAGATCTGTTCTGGCCGGTAGCCAGTGGTGGTGGTCCTCTTCTTCGTCGGAGGTGGCCGGCCAGAGGCTTGGTGATCGGATCTCGAGATCCATCATCTAGTCCCGGCTGCGAGTTGGGGAGACATTGTTGCCGGTGAAAACCGAGCCGACGGCAGGCGATGGCAGTGTTCTACGCCGTTACCTTGATGAAGGCATCGTCGTGTAACTACTGTCGACTCACTCGTGCTGCTCCGGGGGAAACCCTAGGATCTGGTGTTCCAGATCGGATGTAGCGGCATTGCGGTGCCGTTTCTCTCTTGGGAGCATCGTTTGTGGAGCAGCGCTGGAAGTCAGAGGCAGGAGGTGGAGCGGCTTCGTCTTGCACGGAGCTTCGGTGGAGATGTCACGTCATGCCTGACCGACAGGTACTACGCTATGTCATGCCTAGTCGGCAGGTGCTACGCATGACAGATCTTCCAAAGACTTCAAGTTGTGCCGGCTGGTGGTACTTGGCAGCATGGTGCTGAGGTGCATCGGTGGCGACCGCGACGTGCTCAGCTGTTTGCGCGTAGGGAGGTGGTGCCGTTGGGCGCCGTGGTGGCGTCGACGACAGCTAGACTGAGCAAGGTTGATGCGTTAGTACAGCTCTGAAGATGAAGCGGTGGTAGTTGGCGGCAGCGGCCTCTGAGAGCGCGCCGGACCGGTGTGTGCCCCAAACCCGGCAAGTGGCTAGGTTGGGGTCTCAGGTCTTAGATGTTAGGCTTGGCTGCGAGGTCTGTGGCATTACGCCCGGACTATCAGCATCCCTTTATCAACTGGATAGGAGTAGCGATAGATGTTGCCTAGATGGTGGCTTCAAACTTATTGTTGTATTCCTTTGTAAGGTCTTTTGTGAATAATTAATAAAGTGATTGCATGCATCGCTCAGATGCAAAGGCTGGGGGTCTTCCTCCTTTTCAAAAACAAAATAAAATATGAGGTACTCGGATGAATAGCACAAATATGAAGTGTGACCGCGTCCATGGACGCGACCAACGTTTGAGATGTCTTAACATACTGTATTCTTTAATAATTTTCAAACATGATGTACATGAAGTTTTCATTGCAACATGATTTCCATCGGATATTGTCTCGCGAGGTCTATCCCCCACCAGAAGTGTTGACGGCAACCCCGTCCGGATTAAAGCTAACGTCGGAAAATCATCTGGGATTTTATTATATATATGCATTTTTTTAAGGAGGTTAAAACCCTGGGCCTATGCATCAATCGATGCGTACGACTATTTTCATGAATTATTCAACAAATGTCTGACAAGAATATACATCAAACCACTCGAAGCCATCACTCATACCTACAAACTCGATAATGTGGCCATATCTAAAACCGGTGTCGTCGCCGATCCATCCACATAACGTACCGGAAGCAACACACGGTGCAGGTGTGCAGCATACCTAAAGTGTACACCACATGCACACGTTTTAGAAGCCGTCATCATCGTCGAACCGCTAACTCATCTTCAAGAGAGAGATCTGCATCATACTTGCCAACCCGGCCATCCGTCGACGCCACCACGGCGCCACCGCCCTACACTCATCGTAGCACCTGCCGAACAGGCATGACACGACATAGCACCTGTCGGCCAGGCATGACTTGACATCTTCACCGAAGCTCCGTGCAAGACGAAGCCGCTCCACCTCCTGCCTGTGTCTTCCAGGGTTGCTCCACCAACGATGCTCCCAAAAGAAAAACGACACCACAGTGCCGCCGTCGTTTGATCTGGAAGACCAGATCCTAGGGTTTCTCCCGGAGCAGCACGAGTGGGTGGACAATAGTTACACGAAGATGCCTTCATCAAGGTAACGGCGCAGAACGCCGCCATCGCCCGCCGTCGGCTCGATTTTCACCGGCAACTATGTCTCCCCGACTCGCAGGCGAGACTAGTTGACGGATCTCGAGGTCCGACCATCCAGCCTCAGGCCGACCACCTCTGACGGAGGAGATGGCCACCACCGTCAATCCCAGGGCCACCGCATTGCCGCTTGCCCGCCGCGAGGACGCCGCCGCCGCCGTGCCGCCGAGCCCTGCGCCCGTCCGGCGCCACCACCTGGATAGGTCGCCCCGCATCGGCCATCCCCGAGCAGCGGAGAAAAAGGGGCCCGCCGCCGGCCACGGCGAGGGGCATTGCCCCGGGGGCTCCGGCCAGCGGTGAGGGTCTGAGAGGGCGGGGAGGAGGCAAGGGGAGGGAGGCGCGCGCCGCCGCCCGAATCGCCCACGGAGGGGACGACACGGGGGCTCAGATGCTATCCCTTTTTCAAATTTCGTTCTGCTACAGAGAACAAACTATCACCATTATATATGCATGTTGTAAGCGACATGATGGATATGGTGTGGATACGCATGCCCCCGTGTTTAAAAGATTGATTGCCTGCCAATTACAGTACAAACTATTAGCGCTCAGCAAGAGCAGCTTCGCCTCACACAACCAGCAAAAATAAACACGTTCGGTTACGCAGGCCAGGATGCACGACAACGACCTGCTACATGCACGTAAGAGCCTGGTGTGGATGAGGATTCATGAGCTGAGCAATCCATTGAGAGGTGTGGAGGTTAGACGTACATAACATCCTTCCTATATAAAAGCTCCATGGATGTGGATGCTCTTATAAAACCTGGGTACCACGGTGCTTCCTAGGTCACAAGTCACAACTACGCGAAATTCATTACAGGATGGCAGTGAGTTTGATGCCAACGCTGCCAATCCTCTTTAGCAGCCCCTCCTTCACATCTGCCATCGCAACGGGTGGAAACTACTCTTCTCGTCTCCCTCTCCAAGCATCGCCTCTCCCCTGCATCCCCCATGTCCAAGCATCACCTGCGGCAGCGAAAGCTACACCACCCTCTAGTATTGAACACGAAACAGTAGATGAGAACTATGATGGCGCTGCTCCGAAGATGTTATCAAGCTATGAGCCCTTTCTGTGGGGTGACTACTTCCTCAACTACGAGCCAAAACCACTGCAGGCATAAACTACTCCCACGTATTCATATAATTTGCTTTCTTCCTCATCATTATGGTTTGAGATGAACATCACTAACCAAGATATTTGTTTCATTGCAATATTAGAAGCTATTCTCTCAACTTAGAATTTTTTTGACATTACTGTTTATATGCATATATGGTATATTAATAGACATAAAGTTCTAAAAATGTAATATTCTCTCCTATGGATATTAATTGTCACTACTTATATTTTAAACTTTGTACTAAATCAGCAACAATTAACATAGATCAAAGGGAGTATAAAAACATTAGTCGTCACAAATGGCATGCCTATTACTTTTCAGGTATGTATTGTCCCCTTTGGTTTGCCCCAGCTAATCAATGCATTCGTGCATGTGTGCAGAGGTCAGACAAATGGACGTCGACATGTTGTTTAAGAGTTGCAACTGCACGGTGGAAAGAATAAATTTATTGGACACTGTCCAACGTCTCGGAATAGGTCATCACTTTAAGAAACATGTTGATACCACGTTAAGTCAAATTTTTGAGGATGAATTCAGTAGCCCTAGCCTCCATCAGGTTGCCCTTCGGTTTGGCTTGCTTAGGGAGCATGGTCTTTGGGTGTCTTCACGTATGTATGAAGTATCTATTTATAAATAAATAAATACAAGGCACGAATATTCACAAATCATAGAACTATATTGTTCTCCACTAGGGTAACCCTGAGCTTACATTACTAACTATAAAATGGCATGAGTTGTTTGAACAATGTCTCGCCAATATTTGTCTTGCAGATGTTTTCGATAAATTTAAAAATGAAGATGGGAGCTTTAGGGAAGATATTACTAATGACCCGAAGGGACTTTTATGTCTATACAACGCAGCTCATCTTCTCATTCATGGTGAGCCATCACTGGAAGAAGCTATCTCTTTTGCAAGGCATCATCTTAAATTGATGAGGGACACTCTCAATTCCCCTTTAGCCGAGCAAGTCAAATGTGCCCTTCACATGCCATTGTCAAGGACGTTTAAGAGGATGGAAACACTGCGTTATATCTCTGAGTATAAGCACGAGGAAGGACATAACCCAACTCTATTGGAGCTAGCGAAGCTGGATTTTAACCTTCTACAACATGTCCACTTGAAGGAACTCAAATATCTCACTAAGTATGTCTTCGTCGTACTCAACTACACAATGAAGATGGAATCAATATAAAACGTGCCCTTCACATGTTGTATCCTACACATATATAGTTTGGACATTGTTCGTCACGTGATGTATTACGACAAATCTATTTTACCTGGACTAATCAAAGTATTGTAGGTGGTGGCGCGATCTTTACGGATATGTCGGGCTAAACTATGCTCGGGACCGTCTAGTCGAGGGTTACATTTGGTGTTATGCGGTATACCATGAGAAAGATTTTGCATTGTCCAGAATATTTCTTACCAAGCAATTGATGCTTATTTCCCTGATGGATGACACATATGATTCCCATGCCACCATAGAGGAATGTCGATTGCTAAATGCGGCCATACAAAGGTTTGTTAAATTTGGATTTGATTTACATCCATGTATCAAGAACTAACATACAATCAATTTCTATTTAATTTTTCATCGACTTATTTTCATGCAATGTAATTCAACATGTAGATGGGATGAGAGTGCCACTTCTCTTCTACCCAACTACCTTCAAAGATTCTATATTGAATTGTTGAGGATATTTAAAAAATATAAGCGTGAAGTGGTCATTCGTGACACCTACCATGTTGCCTATGCCCAGAAAGCGGTACACCACCATGTGCCCTATATCATTACTATCATTCTATATATTGCTGGCTTTGTATCTAATTTATTTTCTTCTGTGTAGTTTCAAGATCTATCAGCTTATTATCTCCGAGAAGCTGAATGGTTACACGAGAATCACAAGCCAAGCTTCAAAGATCACATGAGTTTATCTGCCATGTCCATAGGATCACTAGCATTATGTATAGGTTTGATGGTTGGCATGGGTGATCTAGTGACGAGGGAATCATTTGAGTGGGCAGCTGGTTACCCTAATGTCGCCATATCATGCGGGAAGATAGCACGTCTAATGGATGACATTGCTGCATTTAAAGTATACTCTTTCATCTTCTTATTCAGGCCAAACTACAAATATATCTAATTACTGTTATAATATAAACATGCAGGGCGGGAAGGCCAAGGGAGATATGGCAACCTCTATAGAGTGTTACATGGTTGAGCATAGGGTCACAAGTGTGGTTGCCCTTTCCAAGATCCTTTCACTGCTAGAAGATGAATGGAAAACTCTAAATCAAGCTCTCTTTCAACATCACGCACAGCTCCCGGTGGTGCGGAGGATTATTAAGTTTGCTAATAGCATGCCATTATTCTATGCTGAGAAAGATGCATATACCTTCAACATCCATCTTAAGGATACCGTTGAGAGCCTTTTTGTTGAAACCATTCCCATGTAGGCTCTAATAGTATAGGTTTTGAGGCAGTTTATCTTTAGTATAGATGCCACTGTGCACCATGACGTGTTAATTGGAGCTTGTGCATTGTCTTTATCCCTATAAATAAATATGATAAATAAGTTATTGCATTCATATTGTTGGATGGTATCAGATATAATTGTGTGTCTCTATGTTTTATACTTATCTAGTTATCTTATTAATTTATCATTTTACAAAAAGAACTCCATCTACCGCAATGGAGTGCTTTTTCTTTACGGGGCATGAGTCCTTGAAGAGCATAGATTTCAAGTGTGCCAATTTACATTATTATTTCTCAGAAAGGCGAGAATACCCTTTTATCTTGCTCAGCAACGTTGTTTGCATCACATCACATGACGCTGCCTAACCTGAATAATGCAAATAGAGAACCAAGCGACCTAGAAATGGTATGGTGGAGGCAGATCAAGGAGGGATACAAGAAACCTAACACATCGTTGTTAGGTCGGACTGTTCCACCAATGCAACCAAAAGAAAAGTGTCAGACAATTGAAATTCCCCGGCGATACACTAGATGACAACACAGATCCGATACAAGAATCACTCAGAATAAGGGTGAATCAATGGTTTGAGAGGAATGAGAGGTGCACACGCAAGTGCTAAGAGGTAGCTATTCTGTTCTTCGGTCCCCTTGTAGTCGTTAATGCTATCAGCTTTCCCCGTGTGTCAGGTTGTAGATTTGGGGAGCCATCAGTCGTGCTGGCTTCCCCCTGATAGGCTTGAGATGGTCCTTCCATGTCAGTCGCCGTATCAGTACATGCAAACAAGGGCAAAAACGATAAATATGACATGTGGTCGAAATCAATTCACAAACTGAACTGTTGGCGAAAAAAAATCGCTTCGCTGACCCTTTCATGTAACACCCGACAGCCAGGCGCCACACTACATTATGCAGCGCCTGACTGACAGGCGCTACACGCCTGGCCAGCGTCACACCCCAGGCTGCCTGAAAATTTCCAAGTCAGTTGCAACACCTGAGAGCTAGCAATTTTCGAACAATCCGGGGTGCGACGCTAACCAGACGAGCAGCGCCTGTTAGTCAGACACTGCACAGCATAGTGTGGCGCCTGGCTATCGGGGCTACACAAAAGGGGTCAGCGGAGCGAATTGTTTTCGTCAATAGTTCAGTTTATGAATTGATTTCAATCACAGGTCAGAACAGTGATTTTTGCCAGCCAACAAGTAGGCAAGGGGATATGAACCAACGTGTTTCTATAGTGTAGGCATGTGAGGCAGGAGAGATCGAAGAGGTCTGCACGCATGTGTGAGACAAAGAACTGACTCCACGTGTTGACAGGAGGCTCGGTTGTTTTCATCATCGTCACTACTGTGCACGAGTTCTCTCGGCCACTGTATTTTAGCGCTTGCGACATGTCCGAATACCTCACTGTGGATTAGGTACGGAAACAGCGACGGATCAAGCCGTGGTACAGAGAGAACTCAAGGAAATTTACACGGACTTCGTGCGTCAGTAGAGACCTTGGAGAAGGACGGTCCTCTTCCAAGTCGATGGTGCTGGAAAAGGTCACAAATGAAATGTATGTATGACAAATTCTAAAGACATGTATGTTTCTAAGTAGTCCCTCCGTTCCAAAATAAGTGACTCAACTTTGTACTAGCTTTAATTAATATGTCAGAGAGGTTCCGCACGTCAATGGATGCAAAATGCTGAAATCTAAAATGGGCTCTAGGCCTATATAACAATTTCTGAAAAATCTCTAAGGGCCCATTTGGGTTTATTGGCACTGGATGGAGTAGGAAGTTTAGTCCCACTCCGAAAGTGGAAGAGAAGTTGGACCTTTTTATAAGGTTTCTCTTCTATATGCTATTGGAGCTTGAGAAGAGATGAGGCCCTCGCGCACTCCTCCTCCGCCGCCCGCCTGGTCGCGGGTTGCGGGATTGAGCCGAGCCGAGCTCACACATACGCGCTTATTTTTGCCAATCACTAACGGAGAGTTCTCTGACAGCTGGGCCACGATCTGAGATGTCGGATCGTGGGCTGTTACGGACTCGGACATGGGTCGAGCCCACGTCTCTCCTCGCGGCTGCGCCTATATAAGTGTGCGGTGCCCCCTAACCCTAGCCGCCACGAACAGATCAAATCTGCTCACGCGCATGCCCACCGGCGTTCCTTTGCTGCTGCTGCCGCCGGTGACTCCATCAAGTCCGCCGCGTACACGGTCGACGGGAGAGCAGGTCTCCGAAACCCCATCTCTCCGGTTCCTGTACGGGAGAGAGGCGAATAGGTTTTTGGGAAGCGACTGCTCGTTGTTCGTCTACTTCCACTACGTCCGCGTCGCCCTCATCATCACCATGTCCACCGACGCCGAACGTGCCGCCGCCGAGAAAGCTGAAGCCGACAAGAAGGCCGCCGAGGACTCCGCTGCTGCCACCAACGCCGCAGCCCTCTGCATGGCCTACGGAAGGGTATAACTCGTTTATCCCGCTCTTACTGTTTTCTGTTTTAGCCATACTAGCGTTATACGTAGATCTTTCTGCACTTAGCGTAGTATGTGCTTGCTTGACTGAATATCAGTATGCGTTTATTTGTGTCAATGCCATGCTAGTGATTTACTCGTGGATTAATTTAATCGAGAAATTGCCTATTTACTCAACAATCCAAAAACCTATTATGTGTAGGAATTTTTAGGCAAGTGGCTTTGCCACTGCATTGAAACCGGATAAGTTTACCGGTACGTACTTTATGCGTTGGCAGACTAAGACCGCGTTATGGCTCACGGCTATGAACGTGTTCTGGTCACCGGTGTCTCCACGGGAACGATTGCTCCTGAACAGGAGAAGGCGTTCAAGGAGGCCACCGTTGTGTTTCTCGGAGCAGTTCTTAGCGTGATCGGAGATAAACTGGTCGACGCATATTTACATGTGCATGTCGCCAAGGACTTGTGGGAGACGCTCGAATCTAAGTTCGGGGCCGCCGATGCTGGGAGCGAGATGTATATTATAGAGCAGTTCCACGATTACAAGATGGTTGAAAACCGTCCTGTATTGGAGCAGGCTCATGAGATAATATGCATTGTTAAGGAGCTTGAGCTTCTTAAGTGCGAGTTACCGGGCAAGTTTGTCGCGGGCTGCATAATCACTAAGCTCCCTAATTCCTGGAGGAACTTTGCCACCACTCTGAAACATCAGAGGCGTGAATTCTCTGTGGAGGATGTCATTGGCCATCTGAGTGTTGAGCAGAATTTGAGTGCAAAAGACTCGCACGAAAAGGGGCCGAAGGGACTTCTGTCGCCAACATGGTGAACCAGAAGAACTTCAACTCTCACAAGCCCAAGGGAAAGAACGGTGTCCAACACAATACCGACTTTAAGAAAAAGGGTAAGAAGACCTTCAAGAAGAACAAGAAGGGTGAGGGCTGCTTTACTTGTGGTTCGGTTGAACATTGGGCCAACAAGTGCCCAAACAAGTACAAGAAGCTAGGACAGGACTCCAAGTCCGTCAACATGATTGTGGGCAACAATGAGAATGGTGCATCTGGGTACGGTAATTTATTTACTGTTTTTTCAGTGTTTCAGCCCACCGATTGGTGGGTGAACACAGGTGCAGGTGTTCATGTGTGTGCTGACATTTCATTGTTCACTTCTTACCAGGTCACAGGCCATGGGTCTGTATTGATGGGGAATGGCGCGAGTGCTTCTGTTCATGGTGTTGGCATGGTCGATCTCAAGTTTACTTCGGGAAGGATCGTGCAGCTGAAGAACGTGCAGCATGTCCCCGCCATCAAGAAGAACCTCATTAGTGGCTCCCTTCTATGTAGAGAAGAGTTTAAGTTGGTTTTCGAGTCTAATAAATTAGTTGTTACGAAATATGGACTCTTTGTTGGAAAAGGTTATGAGAGCGGAGGGATGTTCCGCCTTTCCCTCGCAGATTTTTGTAATAAAGTCGTGAACCACATTCATTCGAATGTCAATGAATCTGAAGTTTGGCATACATGTCTTTGTCACATTAGTTTCAATGTTATGACGCGGCTAGCCAAGTTGGATTTAATCCCGAGTTTCACTTTAGCCAAAGGTTCTAAGTGCCTTTCATGTGTGCAAGCTAAGCAACCTCACAAGCCTCACAAGGCCGCGGAGGAGAGACACTTGGCACCATTAGAACTCATACATTCTGATCTTTGTGAGATGAATCGTGTGTTGACTAAAGGTGGAAAGAAATACTTCATGACATTGATAGATGATTTCACTAGATATTGCTATGTGTATCTGTTAAATACTAAAGATGAGGCTCTACACTACTTTAAAATCTATAAGGCAGAAGTTGAGAATCAACTTGAAAAGAAAATTAAACGAGTCCGGTCAGATCGTGGTGGAGAGTATTTCTCGAGTGAGTTTGATTCCTTCTGTGTGGAACACAGCATTATTCATGAGAGGACGCCTCCCTATTCACCCAAGTCAAACGGGGTTGCCGAGAGGAAAACCGTACTCTAACTGATTTGGTTAACGCCATGTTAGATACATCGGGTTTATCCAAGGCGTGGTGGGGGGAGGCTATATTGGAGGCATGTCATGTCCTGAATAAAGTTCCGACAAAGGATAATGAGATCACTCCCTATGAGAAATGGGCAAAGAGAAGGACAACACTCTCGTACTTGCGTACTTGGGGCTGTTTGGCGAAAGTCAATGTGCCGATCCCCAAAAAGCGTAAGCTTGGACCAAAGACTGTGGACTGCGTTAATTTGGGCTACGCTAAGAACATCGTTGGCTATAGATTTCTAGTAGCGAAATCTGAGGTACCTGACCAGAAGGTCGGTACAATTATGGAGTCTAGGGATGCTACATTCTTTGAGAATATTTTTTCTATGAGAGATATGCAAAGCACTTCAAGACAGGAATCTGAGGAGACTCCTGAGCCTGCCATTCCTATGGATTATTATGAACAAACACATGATGAAAATCCTGAGGAGGATGACGAGGAAACCCTTGGTAGGGGCAAGAGACAAAGGACTGCAAAGACCTTTGGTGATGATTTCTTCGTGTACCTCGCGGATGATACTCCCACTGTTGGGTAACGTAGTAGAAATTCAAATTTTCCTACGTGTCACCAAGATTAATCTAGGAGATGCTAACAACGAGAGGGGAGGAGTGCATCTACATACCCTTGTAGATCGCGAGCGGAAGCGTTCAAGAGAACGGGGTTGATGGAGTCGTACTCGTCGTGATCCAAATCACCGATGATCCTAGCGCCGAACGGACGGCACCTCCGCATTCAACACACGTACGGAGCGGGGACGTCTCCTCCTTCTTGATCCAGCAAGGGGGGAGGAGAAGTTGATGGAGATCCAGCAGCACGACGGTGTGGTGGTGGAAGTAGCGGGATCCCGGCAGGGCTTCGCCAAGCGCAAGCGGGGAGGAAGAGGTGTCACGGGAGGGAGGGAGGCGCCAGGGCTTGGGGTGCTGCTCCCATGCGCCTCCCCACTATATATAGGGGTGGAGGGGGCTGGTTTCTTGCCCTCCAAGTCCATTGGGGCGTTGGAAAAGGTGGGGAAAAGAAATCCCATCATTTCCCTTCCCCACCGATTGTTATCCCCTTTTTTTAGGGATCTTGATCTTATCCCTTCGGGATATGATCTTATTCCTTCTAAGGTGGGATCTTGGTGCGCCTTGACCAGGGGTGTGGGGCTTTCCCCCACTACCCACATTCATGTGGGTCCTCCCATGCAGGTGGGCCCCACTTTGGAACCTTCTAGAACCTTCCCGGTACAATACCGAAAAATCCCGAACATTTTCCGGTGGCCAAAATAGGACTTCCCATATATAAATCTTTACCTCCGGACCATTCCGGAACTCCTCGTGGCGTCCGGGATCTCATCCGGGACTCCGAACAACTTTCGGTTAACCGCATACTAATATCTCTACAACTCTAGCATCACCGAACCTTAAGTGTGTAGACCCTACGGGTTCGGGAGACATGCAGACATGACCGAGACAACTCTCCGGTCAATAACCAACAGTGGTATCTGGATACCCATGTTGGCTCCCACATGTTCCACGATGATCTCATCGGATGAACCACGATGTCGAGGATTCAATCAATCCCGTATACAATTCCCTTTGTCAATCGGTACGTTACTTGCCCGAGATTCGATCGTCGGTATCCCAATACCTTGTTCAATCTCGTTACCGGCAAGTCACTTTACTCGTACCGTAACGCATGATCCCGTGGCTAACTCCTTAGTCACATTGAGCTCATTATGATGATGCATTACCGAGTGGGCCCAGAGATACCTCTCCATCATACGGAGTGACAAATCCCAGTCTCGATTTGTGCCAACCCAACAGACACTTTCGGAGATACCTGTAGTGCACCTTTATAGCCACCCAGTTACGTTGTGACGTTTGGTACACCCAAAGCATTCCTACGGTATCCGGGAGTTGCACAATCTCATGGTCTAAGGAAATGATACTTGACATTAGAAAAGCTCTAGCAAACGAACTACACGATCTTGTGCTATGCTTAGGATTGGGTCTTGTCCATCACATCATTCTCCTAATGATGTGATCCCGTTATCAATGACATCTAATGTCCATGGTCAGGAAACCATAACCATCTATTGATCAACGAGCTAGTCAACTAGAGGCTTACTAGGGACATGTTGTGGTCTATGTATTCACACATGTATTACGGTTTCCAGTTAATACAATTATAGCATGAACAACAGACAATTATCATGAACAAGGAAATTCAATAATAACCATTTTATTATTGCCTCTAGGGCATATTTCCAACAGTCTCCCACTTGCACTAGAGTCAATAATCTAGTTCACATCACCATGTGATTAACACTCAAAGTTCACATCGCCATGTGACTAATACCCAAGAGTTTACTAGAGTCAATAATCTAGTTCACATCACCATGTGATTAACACTCAATGAGTTCTAGGGTTTGATCATGTTATGCTTACGAGAGGGGTTTTAGTCAACGGGTCTGCAACATTCAGATCCGTGTGTGCTTTACAAATCTCTATGTCATCTTGTAGATGCAGCTACCACGCGCTACTTGGAGCTATTCCAAATAACTGCTCTACTATACGAATCCGGTTCACTACTCAGAGTCATCCGGATTAGTGTCAAAGTTTGCATCGACGTAACCCTTTACGACGAACCCCCTTTCCACCTCCATAATCGAGAAAAATCCTTAGTCCACTAGATACTAAGGATAAGTTCGACCGTTGTCATGTGATCCCTTCCTGGATCACTATTGTACCCCTTGACTAACTCATGGCAAGGCACACTTCAGGTGCGGTACACAGCATAGCATATTGTAGAGCCTACGTCTAAAGCATAGGGGACGACCTTCGTCCTTTCTCTTTCTTCTGCCATGGTCGGGTCTTGAGTCTTACTCAATACTCACACCTTGTAACACAGCCAAGAACTCCTTCTTTGCTGATCTATTTTGAACTCCTTCAAAATCTTGTCACGGTATGTATTCATTTGAAAGTACTATTAAGCGTTTTTGATCTATCCTTATAGATCTTGATGCTCAATGTTGAAGGAGCTTAATCCAGGTTTTCCATTAAAAACACTTTTCAAATAACCCTGGATGCTTTCCAGAAATTCTACATCATTTCTGATCAACAATATGTTAACAACATATACTCATCAAAAATTCTATAGTGCTCCCACTCACTTCTTTGGAAATACAAGTTTCTCATGAACTTTGTATAAACCCAAAATCTTTGATCATCTCATCAAAGCGTTCATTCCAATTCCGAGATGCTTACTCCAATCCTTAGAAGGATTGCTGGAGCTTTGCATACTTGTTAGCATCTTTCAGGATTGACAAAACCTTCTGGGTGTATCACATACAACCTTTCCTCAAGAAAATCATCGAGGAAACAATGTTTTGACATCCTATCTGCAAGATTTCATAAATAATGCAGTAACTGCTAATATAATTCTAACAGACTCTTAGCATCGCTACGAGTGAGAAAGTCCAATCGCAGTCAACTCCTTGAACTTGCCGGAAAACATCTTAACGACAAGTCGAGCTTTCTTAATGGTGACACTTACCATCATTGTATGTCTTCCCTTTAAAATCCATCTGTACCCAACAGCCTTACGACCATCAAGTAGTTCTTTCAAAGTCTATACTTTGTTTTCATACATGGATCCTCTCGGATTTTATGGCCTCAAGCCATTCATCAGAATCCGGGCCCACCATCGCTTCTCCATAGCTCGTAGGTTCATTGTTGTCTAGCAACATGACTTCCAAGACAGGATTACGTACCACTCTGAAGTAGTACGCATCCTTGTCGTCCTATGAGGTTTGGTAGTGACTTGATCTGAAGTTTCATGATCACTATCATAAGCTTCCACTTCAATTGGTGTAGGTGCCACAGGAACAACTTCCTGTGCCTTGCTACACATTAGTTGAAGTGACGGTTCAATGACCTCATCAAGTCTCCACCATCCTCCCACTCAATTCTTTCGAGAGCAACTTTTCCTCGAGAAAGGACCCGTTTCTAGAAACAATCACTTTTGCTTCCAGATCTGAAATAGGAGGTATAGCCAACTGTTTTGGGTATTCTATGAAGATGCATTTATCCGCTTTGGGTTCGAGCTTATCAGCCTGAAACTTTTTCACATAAGCGTCGCAGCCCCAAACTTTTAAGAGACAACAGCTTAGGTTTCTCTAAACCATAGTTCATACGGTGTCGTCTCAACGGAATTGCGTGGTGCCCTATTTAAAGTGAATGCGGTTGTCTCTAATGCCTAGCCCATAAATGATAGCAGTAATTCGATAAGAGACATCATGGTATGCACCATATCCAATAGGGTGCAGTTATGATGTTCGGACACACCATCACACTATGGTGTTCCAGGCAGTATTAGTTGTGAAACAATTTCCACAATGTCTTAATTGTGAGCCAAACTCGTAACTCAGATATTCATCTCTACGATCTTATCACAGACATTTTATCCTCTTGTCACGACGATCTTCAACTTCACTCTGAAATTACTTGAACCTTTCAATAATTCAGACTTGTGTTTCATCAAGTAAATATACCCAGCATCTACTCAAATCATCTGTGAAGTAAGAACATAACGATATCCACTGCGTGCCTCAGCACTCATTGGACTGCACACATCAAAATGTATTACTTCCAACAAGTTGCTTTCTTGTTCCATCTTACTGAAAACGAGGCCTTTCAGTCATCTTACCCATGTGTTATGATTTGCATGTCTCAAGTGATTCAAAATCAAGTGAGTCCAAACGATCCATCTGTATGGAGTTTCTTCATGCATATCTACCAATAGACATGGTTCGCATGTCTCAATCTTTTCAAAAACGAGTGAGTCCAAAGATCCATCAACATGGAGCTTCTTCATGCGTTTTATACCAATATGACTCAAATGGCAGTGCCACAAGTATGTGGTACTATCATTACTATCTTATATCTTTTGGCATGATCATGTGTATCACTACGATCGAGATTCAATAAACCATTCATTTTAGGTGCAAGACCATTGAAGGTATTATTCAAATAAACAGAGTAACCATTATTCTCCTTAAATGAATAACCGTATTGCGATAAACATAATCCAATCATGTCTATGCTCAACGTAAACACCAAATAACAATTATTTAGGTTTAACACCAATCTCGATGGTAGAGGGAGCATGCGATGCTTGATCACATCAACCTTGGAAACACTTCCAACACATATCGTCATCTCACCTTTAGCTAGTCTCCGTTTATTCCGTAGCCTTTTATTTCGAGTTACCAACACTTAGCAACCGAACCGGTATCTAATACCTTGGTGTTACTAGGAGTACTAGTAAAGTACACATTCATATAATGTATATCCAATATACTTCTGTCGACCTTACTAGCCTTCTCATCTACCAAGTATCTAGGGTAGTTCTGCTTCAGTGACCGTTCCCCTCATTACAAAGCACTTAGTCTCGGGTTTGGGTTCTACCTTGGGTTTCTTCACTAGAGCAGCAACTGATTTGCCGTTTCATGAAGTATCCCTTCTTGCCCTTGCCCTTCTAGAAACTAGTGGTTTTACTAACCATCAACAATTGGTGCTCCTACTTGATTTCTACTTTCGCGGTGTCAAACATCGCGAGTTGCTCAAGGATCATCATGTCTATCCTTGATATGTTATAGTTCATCACGAAGCTCTAATAGCTTGGTGGGAGTGACTATGGAGAACCATCACTATCTCATCTGGAATATTAACTCCCACTCGATTCAAGTGATTGGAGTACTCAGACAATCTGAGCACATGCTCAACGATTGAGCTTTTCTCCCTTAGTTTGCAGGCTTAAGAAACTTGTCAGAGGTCTCATACCTCTTGACGTGGGCACTAGTCTGAAATCCTAATTTCAGTCTTTGGAACATCTCATATGTTCCGCGACGTTTCAAAACCGTCTTTGGTGCCACAATTTTAAACCGTTAGCATCACACACTGAACTATCATGTAGTCATCAAAACGTGTATGTCAAATGTTTCGCAACATCTACAGACGACGCTCGAGGTTTAGCACACCGAGCGGTGCATTAAGGACATAAGCCTTCTGTGCAGCAATGAGGACAATCCTCAGTTTACGGACCCAGTCCGCATAATTGCTACTATCAACTTTCAACTAAATTTTCTCTAGGAACATATCTTAGTAGAACTAAAGCGTAAGCTACGACATTATTTGCAAAGACCTTTTGACTATGTTCATGATAATTAAGTTCATTTGATTATTTAATGAACTCCCACTTAGATAGACATCCCTCTAGTCATCTAAGTGATACATGATCCGGATTGACTAGGCCGTGTCCGATCATCACATGAGACGGACTAGTCATCATCGGTGAACATCTCCATGTTGATCGTATCTACTATACGACTCATGTTCGACCTTTCGGTCTCTTGTGTTCCGAGGCCATGTCTGTACATGCTAGGCTCGTCAAGTCAACCTAAGTGTTTTGCTTGTGTTCCGAGGCCATGTCTGTACATGCTAGGCTCGTCAACACCCGTTGTATGCGAACGTTAGAATCTATCATGCCCGATCATCACGTGGTGCTTTGAAACAACGAACCTTCGCAACGGTGCACAGTTAGGGGGAACACATCTCTTGAAATTTTAGTGAGGGATCATCTTATTTATGCTACCGTCGTTCTAAGAAAATAAGATGTAAACATGACAAACATCACATGCAAATCATAAAGTGACATGATATGGCCAATATCATCTTGCGCCTTTTGATCTCCATCTTCGAGGCGCAGAATGATCACCTTCGTCACCGGCATGACACCATGATCTCCATCATCATGATCTCCATCATCGTCTCTTCATGAAGTTGTCTCGCCAACTATTACTTCTACTACTATGGCTAACGGTTAGCAATAAAGTAAAGTAATTACATGGCGTTTTTCATTGACACGCAGGTCATACAATAAATTAAGACAACTCATATGGCTCCTGCCGGTTGTCATACTCATCGACATGCAAGTCGTGATTCCTATTACAAGAACATGATCAATCTCATACATCACATATATAACTCATCACATCCTTTTGGCCATATCACATCACATAGCATACCCTGCAAAAACAAGTTAGACGTCCTCTAATTGTTGTTGCATGTTTTATGTGGCTGCTATGGGTTTCTAGCAAGAACGTTTCTTACCTACGCAAAAGCCACAACGGTGATATGCCAATTGCTATTTACCCTTCTTAAGGACCCTCTTCATCGAATCCGATCCGACTAAAGTGGGAGAGACAGACACCCGCTAGCCACCTTATGCATCAAGTGCATGTCAATCGGTGGAACTTGTCTCACGTAAGAGTACGTGTAAGGTCGGTCCGGGCCGCGTCATCCCACAATGCCGCCGAATCAAGATAAGACTAGTAACGGTAAGCAAATTGAACAAATCATCGCCCACAACTAATTTGTGTTCTACTCGTGCATAGAATCTACGCATAGACCTGGCTCTGATACCACTGTTGGGTAACGTAGTAGAAATTCAAAATTTTCCTACGTGTCACCAAGATCAATCTAGGAGATGCTAACAACGAGAGGGGAGGAGTGCATCTACATACCCTTGTAGATCGCGAGCGGAAGCGTTCAAGAGAACGGGGTTGATGGAGTCGTACTCGTCATGATCCAAATCACCGATGATCCTAGCGCCGAACGGACGGCACCTCCGCGTTCAACACACGTACGGAGCGGGGACGTCTCCTCCTTCTTGATCCAGCAAGGGGGGAGGAGAAGTTGATGGAGATCCAGCAGCACGACGGCGTGGTGGTGGAAGTAGCGGGATCCCGGCAGGGCTTCACCAAGCACAAGCGGGGAGGAAGAGGTGTCACGGGAGGGAGGGAGGCGCCAGGGCTTGGGGTGCTGCTCCCATGCGCCTCCCCACTATATATAGGGGTGGAGGGGGCTGGTTTCTTGCCCTCCAAGTCCATTGGGGCGTTGGCAAAGGTGGGGAAAAGAAATCTCATCATTTCCCTTCCCCACCGATTGTTATCCCCCTTTTTTAGGGATCTTGATCTTATCCCTTCGGGATATGATCTTATTCCTTCTAAGGTGGGATCTTGGTGCGCCTTGACCAGGGGTGTGGGGCTCCCACTACCCACGTTCATGTGGGTCCTCCCATGCAGGTGGGCCCCACTTCGGAACCTTCTAGAACCTTCCCGGTACAATACCGAAAAATCCCGAACATTTTCCGGTGGCCAAAATAGGACTTCCCATATATAAATCTTTACCTCCGGACCATTCCGGAACTCCTCGTGATGTCCGGGATCTCATCTGGGACTCCGAACAACTTTCGGTTAACCGCATACTAATATCTCTACAACTCTAGCGTCACCGAACCTTAAGTGTGTAGACCCTACGGGTTCGGGAGACATGCAGACATGACCGAGACGACTCTCCGGTCAATAACCAACAGCGGGATCTGGATACCCATGTTGGCTCCCACATGTTCCACGATGATCTCATCGGATGAACCACGATGTCGAGGATTCAATCAATCCCGTATACAATTCCCTTTGTCAATCGGTACGTTACTTGCCCGAGATTCGATCGTCGGTATCCCAATACCTTGTTCAATCTCGTTACCGGCAAGTCACTTTACTTGTACCGTAACGCATGATCCTGTGGCTAACTCCTTAGTCACATTGAGCTCATTATGATGATGCATTACCGAGTGGGCCCAGAGATACCTCTCCGTCATACGGAGTGACAAATCCCAGTCTCGATTCGTGCCAACCCAACAGACACTTTCGGAGATACCTGTAGTGCACCTTTATAGCCACCCAGTTACGTTGTGACGTTTGGTACACCCAAAGCATTCCTACGGTATCCGGGAGTTGCACAATCTCATGGTCTAAGGAAATGATACTTGACATTAGAAAAGCTCTAGCAAACGAACTACACGATCTTGTGCTATGCTTAGGATTGGGTCTTGTCCATCACATCATTCTCCTAATGATGTGATCCCGTTATCAATGACATCCAATGTCCATGGTCAGGAAACCATAACCATCTATTGATCAACGAGCTAGTCAACTAGAGGCTTACTAGGGACATGTTGTGGTCTATGTATTCACACATGTATTACGGTTTCTAGTTAATACAATTATAGCATGAACAACAGACAATTATCATGAACAAGGAAATACAATAATAACCATTTTATTATTGCCTCTAGGGCATATTTCCAACACCCACTTCTATTTCAGAAGCGTATGTCTCTCCAGAAGCTGACTACTGGAAGGATGCAGTCCGTAGCGAGATGGATTCCATCATGGCTAACGGGGCATGGGAGATCACTGAGCGTCCCTATGGTTGCAAACCATTGGGATGTAAGTGGGTGTTCAAAAAGAAGCTTAGGCCCGATGGTACGATTGAAAAGTACAAGGCTAGGCTTGTGGCCAAGGGTTATGACCAGAAAGAAGAGGAAGATTTCTTCGATACTTATTCACCTGTGGCTAGACTGACCACCATTCGAGTATTACTCTCGTTGACGGCCTCGCATGGTCTTCTCGTCCACCAGATGGATGTTAAGACGGCTTTCTGAATGGTGAGCTGGATGAGGAAATCTACATGCAACAGCCAGATGGCTTTGTGATAGATGGTCAGGAAAGAAAGGTGTGCGGGTTGCTGAAATCTTTATATGGCCTGAAGCAAGCACCTAAGCAATGGCATGATAAGTTTAATACAACTCTGACATCTGTTGGCTTCGTTGTTAATGAAGCTGAAAAATGTGTATACTATCGCCATGGTGGGGGCGAAGGAGTTATACTGTGCTTGTATGTTGATGACATACTGATATTCGGAACCAACCTCAAAGTCAATGAGGAGGTTAAGTCGTTTCTATCTCAGAACTTTGAGATGAAAGACCTTGGTGTGGCTGATGTTATATTGAACATCAAGCTACTGAGAGATAATGAGGGTGGGATTACACTTCTGCAATCCCACTATGTTGAGAAGGTGTTGAGTCGTTTTGGATATTCGGACTGCACACCATCTCAAACACCATATGATCCTAGCATGTTGATTCGAAAGTCTCAAGGCATGGCTAAAGATCAATTGATATACTCTCAAATCATTGGTTCACTAATGTACCTAGCGAGCGCAACGAGGCCTGACATCGTGTTTGCTGTGACCAAACTTAGCAGGTTTATTTCCAAACCGGGTGATGTACATTGGCATGTTGTTGAGAGAGTTATGCGCTATCTGAAAGGTACTATGAACTATGGACTTCACTATACCGGATACCCGTCGGTACTTGAAGGGTATAGTGATGCAAATTGGATCTCTGATGCTGATGAGATGAAGGCTACAACTGGGTATATGTTTACTCTTGGAGGTGGCGCTGTTTCCTGGAAGTCTTGCAAGCAAACGATCTTAACGAGATCGACAATGGAAGCAGAATTGACAGCATTAGACACATCTGGTGTCGAAGCAGGATGGCTTCGAGATCTTCTGATGGATTTGCCATTGGTTGATAAACCGGTTCCGGCTATCCTTATGAACTGTGACAATCAGACTGTTATCACCAAGGTGAAGAGTTCAAAGGACAACATGAAGTCCAACAAACACATAAGAATGAGATTAAAAGCTGTCAGAAAATTAAGAAACTCCGGAGTGATAGCGTTGGATTATGTCCATACGGCTAAGAATCTGGCAGATCCCTTTACAAAAGGGCTATCACGTGTTGTGATAGATAGTGCATCGAGGGAGATGGGTATGAGACCCACATGAGTTGCCATGGTAGTAACCCAACCTATGTGATCGGAGATCCCGTGAATTAGGACCTGGGAAAACAAGCCAGTGGTGAACTGAGGAGAGTAACTATACTAACCCACTCCGTTGGAGATGCAGTACTCTCGTTAATGTATGGTAGGATGACTATTGTCTTAATGTGTTCCAAAGCTTATGTAAGCAAGATGCTATCTGCTACCTCTTGAGCACTGCGTTGGTTTTCCCTTGAAGAGGAAAGGGTGATGTAGCAAAGTAGCGTAAGTATTTTCCTCAGTTTTTGAGAACCAAGGTATCAATCCAGTAGGAGGCTACACACAAGTCCCTCGCACCTACACAAACAAATAAATCCTCGCAACCAACGCGATAAGGGGTTGTCAATCCCTACACGGTCACTTACGAGAGTGAGATCTGATAGATATGATAGGATAATATTTTTGGTATTTTTGTGATAAAGATGCAAAGTAAAATAAAAGCAAAATAAAAAGCAAAGGAAATAACTAAGTGTTGGAAGATTAATATGATGGAAGATAGACCCGGGGGCCATAGGTTTCACTAGTGGCTTCTCTCAAGAGCATAAGTATTTTACGGTGGGTGAACAAATTACTGTTGAGAAATTGACATAATTGAGCATAGTTATGAGAATATCTAGGTATGATCATGTATATAGGCATCACGTCCGAGACAAGTAGACCGACTCCTGCCTGCATCTACTACTATTACTCCACACATCGACCGCTATCCAGCATGCATCTAGAGTATTAAGTTCATAAGAACAGAGTAACGCCTTAAGTAAGATGACATGATGTAGAGGGATAAATTCATGCAATATGATAAAAACCACATCTTGTTATCCTCGATGGCAACAATACAGTACGTGCCTTGCTGCCCCTACTGTCACTGGGAAAGGACACCGCAAGATTGAACCCAAAGCTAAGCACTTCTTCCATTGCAAGAAAGATCAATCTAGTAGGCCAAACCAAACTGATAATTCGAAGAGACTTGCAAAGATAACCAATCATACATAAAAGAATTCAGAAGATTCAAATATTGTTCATAGATAAACTTGATCATAAACCCACATTTCATCGGTCTCAACAAACACACCGCAAAAGAATATTACATCGAATAGATCTCCACAAGAGAGGGGGAGAACATTGTATTGAGATTCAAAAAGAGAGAAGAAGCCATCTAGCTAATAACTATGGACCCGAAGGTCTGAGGTAAATTACTCACACTTCATCGGAGAGGCTATGGTGTTGATGTAGAAGCCCTCCATGATCGATGCCCCCTCCGGCGGAGCTCCGGAACAGGCCCCAAGATGGGATCTCGTGGGTACAGAAGGTTGCGGCGGTGGAATTAGGTTTTTGGCTCCGTATCTGATCATTTGGGGGTACGTAGGTATATATAGGAGGAAGGAGTATGTCGGTGGAGCAACGTGGGGCCCATGAGGGTGGATGGCACGCCCCCTACCTCGTGGCTTCCTGCTTGATTTCTTGACGTAGGGTCCAAGTCCTCTGGATCATGTTCGTTCTGAAAATCACGTTCCCGAAGGTTTCATTCCGTTTGGACACCGTTTGATATTCTTTTTCTGCGCAACTCTGAAATAGGCAAAAAACAGCAATTCTGGGCTGGGCCTCCGGTTAATAGGTCAGTCCCAAAAATAATATAAAAGTGAATAATAAAGCCCAATAATGTCCAAAACAGAAGATAATATAGCATGGAGCAATCAAAATTTATAGATACGTTGGAGACGTATCACTATCCTACAGAGCGATCTTTGGAGGAACACACCTATATGAGCCCGACTGCTGGTCACAGTCTATGAGATTGGGGTGATCTCTAGTAAGCTCATGAATAGGCCAGGAGTGTGACTTATATGCTCCACCCGAGGGGTCAGCCTTCGGCAGCCTAGTACTAGTAAGACATGTGGTGAAACTTCTTTACGCCAAACTGACAATTCAAGGCATAGTCCATTGTTCAGTTGTGAAGGAGTGTAGCTACTTGCTCTAGGTGAAGCTCAACCTTAACAGGTCTTCACTGAAACACTGGTATATCAAAACAGCAATTGGAACAGAGGACACAATGGGCCCTCGAGATCTGGTGGGGGATTGCTGAAATTTGAGATGGGCTCTAGGCCCGTATAGCAATTTCTGAAAAATCACTAAGGGCCCATGTGGGTTTATTGGCACTAGGTGGAGTGGGAAGTTTAGTCACACCCCGGAAGTGAAAGAGGAGTTGGACCTCCTTATAAGGGTTTCTCTTCTACATGTTATTGGAGCTTGAGAAGAGATGACGCCCTCGCGCACTCCTCCTCCGCCGCCCGCCTCGCCACGCCACGCCTCGTCACGACGCGCCGCGGGTTGCGGGATTGAGCCGAGCCGTGGGCTGTCACGGACTCGGACGTGGGTCGAGCCCACGTCTCTCCTCGCGGTTGCGCCTATATAAGTGTGTGGTGCCCCCTAACCCTAGCCGCCACGAACAGATCACATCTGCTCACGCGCACGCCCACCGTCGTTCCTTTGCTGCTGCTGCCGCCGGTGACTCCATCCTGTCCGCCGCGTACACGGTCGACGTGAGAGCAAGTCTCCGAGACCCCGTCTCTCCGGTTCCTGTACGGGAGAGAGGCGAATAGGTTTTTGGGAAGCGACTATGCGACTGCTCGTTGTTCGTCTACTTCCACTACGTCCGCGTCACCCTCATCATCACCATGTCCATCGACGACGAACGTGCATCCGCCGAGAAAGCTGAAGCCGACAAGAAGGCGGCCGAGGACTCCGCTGCTGCCACCAACGCCGCGGCCCTCTGCATGGCCTACGGGAGGGTATAACTCGTTTATCCTGCTCCTACTGTTTTCTATTTTAGCCATGCTAGCGTTATACGTAGATCTTTCTGCACTTAGCGTAGTATGTGCTTGCTTGACTGAATATCAGTATGCATTTATTTGTGTCAATGCCATGCTAGTGATTTACTCGTGGATTAATTTAATCGAGAAATTGCCTATTTACTCAACAATCCAAAAACCTATTATGTGTAGGAATTTTTCGGCAAGTGGCTTTGCCGCTGCACTGAAAACCGGATAAGTTTATCGGTACGTACTTTAAGCGTTGGCAGACTAAGACCACGTTATGGCTCACGGCTATGAACGTGTTCTGGTCACCGGTGTCTCCACGGGAACGATTGCTCCTGAACAGGAGAAGGCGTTCAAGGAGGCCACCGTTGTGTTTCTCGGAGCAGTTCTTAGCTTGATCGGAGATAAACTGGTCGACGCATATTTACATGTGCATGTCGCCAAGGACTTGTGGGAGGCGCTCGAATCTAAGTTCGGGGCCGCCGATGCTGGGAGCGAGATGTATATTATAGAGCAGTTCCACGATTACAAGATGGTTGAAAACCGTCCTGTATTGGAGCAGGTTCATGAGATAATATGCATTGTTAAGGAGCTTGAGCTTCTTAAGTGCGAGTTACCGGGCAAGTTTGTCGCGGGCTGCATAATCACTAAGCTCCCTAATTCCTGGAGGAACTTTGCCACCACTCTGAAACATCAGAGGCGTGAATTCTCTGTGGAGGATGTCATTGGCCATCTGAGTGTTGAGCAGAATTCGAGGGCAAAAGACACGCACGAAAAGGGGCCGAAGGGACTTCTATCGCCAACATGGTGAACCAGAAGAACTTAAACTCCCACAAGCCCAAGGGAAAGAACGGTGTCCAACACAATACCGACTTTAAGAAGAAGGGTAAGAAGACCTTCAAGAAGAATAAGAAGGATGAGGGCTGCTTTACTTGTGGTTCGGTTGAACATTGGGCCAACAAGTGCCCAAACAAGTACAAGAAGCCAGGACAGGACTCCAAGTCCGTCAACATGATTGTGGGCAACAATGAGAATGGTGCATCTAGGTACGATAATTTATTTACTTTTTTTTAGTGTTTCAGCCCACAGATTGGTGGGTGGACACAGGTGCAGGTGTTCATGTGTGTGCTGACATTTCATTGTTCAGTTCTTACCAGGTCACAGGCCATGGGTCCATATTGATGGGGAATGGCGCGAGTGCTTCTGTTCATGGTGTTGGCACGGTCGATCTGAAATTTACTTCGGGAAGGATCGTGCAGCTGAAGAACGTGCGGCATGTCCCCGCCATCAAAAAGAACCTCGTTAGTGGCTCCCTTCTATGTAGAGAAGGGTTTAAGTTGGTTTTCGAGTCTAATAAATTAGTTGTTATGAAATATGGACTCTTTGTTGGAAAAGGTTATGAGAGCAGAGGGATGTTCCGCCTTTCCCTCGCAGATTTTTGTAATAAAGTCGTGAACCACATTCATTCGAATGTTAATGAATCTGAAGTTTGGCATTCACGTCTTTGTCACATTAGTTTTGGTGTTATGACGCGGCTAGCCAAGTTGGATTTAATCCCGAGTTTCACTTTAGCCAAAGGTTCTAAGTGTCTTTCATGTGTGCAAGCTAAGCAACCTCGCAAGCCTCACAAGGCCGCGGAGGACAGACAGTTGGCACCATTAGAACTCATACATTCTGATCTTTGTGAGATGAATGGTGTGTTGACTAAATGTGGAAAGAAATACTTCATGACATTGATAGATGATTCCACTAGATATTGCTATGTATATCTGTTAAATACTAAAGATGAGGCTCTACACTGCTTTAAAATCTATAAGGCAGAAGTTGAGAATCAACTTGAAAATAAAATTAAACGAGTCCGGTCAGATCGTGTTGGAGAGTACTTCTCGAGTGAGTTTGATTCCTTCTGTGCGGAACACGACATTATTCATGAGAGGACGCCTTCCTATTCGCCCCAGTCAAACGGGGTTGCCGAGAGGAAAAAACGTACTCTAACTGATTTGGTTAACGCCATGTTAGATACATCGGGTTTATCCAAGGCGTGGTGGGGGGAGGCTATATTGACGGCATGTCATGTCCTGAATAAAGTTCCGACAAAGGATAATGAGATCACTCCCTATGAGAAATGGGCAAAGAGAAGGACAACATTCTCGTACTTGCGTACTTGGGGCTGTTTGGCGAAAGTCAATGTGCCGATCCCCAAAAAGCGTAAGCTTGGACCAAAGACTGTGGACTACGTTAATTTGGGCTACGCTAATAACAACGTTGGCTATAGATTTCTAGTAGTGAAATCTGAGGTACCTGACCAGAAGGTCGGTACAATTATGGAGTCTAAGGATGCTACATTCTTTGAGGATATTTTTCCTATGAGAGATATGCAAAGCACTTCTAGACAAGAATCTGAGGAGACTCCTGAGCCTGCCATTCCTATGGATTATTATGAACAAACACATGATGAAAATCCTGAGGAGGATGACGAGGAAACCCTTGGTAGGGGCAAGAGACAATGGACTGCAAAGACCATTGGTGATGATTTCTTCGTGTACCTCGTGGATGATACTCCCACTTCTATTTCAGAAGCGTATGTCTCTCCAGAAGGTGACTACTGGAAGGATGCGGTCCGTAGCGAGATGGATTCCATCATGGCTAACGGGACATGGGAGATCACTGAGCGTCCCTATGGTTGCAAACCATTGGGATGTAAGTGGGTGTTCAAAAATAAGCTTAGGCCCGATGGTACGATTGAAAAGTACAAGGCTAGGCTTGTGGCCAAGGGTTATGACCAGAAAGAAGAGGAAGATTTCTTCGATACTTATTCACCTGTGGCTAGACTGACCACCATTCGAGTATTACTCTCGTTGGCGGCCTCGCATGGTCTTCTCGTCCACCAGATGGATATGAAGACGGCTTTTCTGAATGGAGAGCTGAATGAGGAAATCTACATGCAACAGCCAGATGGCTTTGTGATAGATGGTCAGGAAAGAAAGGTGTGTAGGTTGCTGAAATCTTTATATGGCCTGAAGCAAGCACCTAAGTAATGGCATGATAAGTTTAATACAACTCTGGCATCTGTTGGCTTCGTTGTTAATGAAGCTGACAAATGTGTACACTATCGGCATGGTGGGGGCGAAGGAGTTATATTGTGCTTGTATGTTGATGACATACTGATATTCAGAACCAACCTCAAAGTCATTGAGGAGGTTAAGTCGTTTTATCTCAGAACTTTGAGATGAAAGACCTTGGGTGTGGCTGATGTTATATTGAACATCAAGCTACTGAGAGATAATGAGGGTGGGATTACACTTCTGCAATCCCACTATGTTGAGAAGGTGTTGAGTCGTTTTGGATATTCGGACTGCACACCATCTCAAACACCATATGATCCTAGCGTGTTGATTCGAAAGTCTCAAGGCATGGCTAAAGATCAATTGAGATACTCTCAAATCATTGGTTCACTAATGTACCTAGCGAGCGCAACGAGGCCTGACATCGCGTTTGCTGTGACCAAACTTAGCCGGTTTGTTTCCAAACCGGGTGATGTACATTGGCATGCTGTTGAGAGAGTTATGCGCTATCTGAAAGGTACTATGAACTATGGACTTCACTATACCAGATACCTGTCGGTACTTGAAGGGTATATGATGCGAACTGGATCTCTGATGCTGATGAGATGAAGGCTACAACTGGGTATATGTTTACTCTTGGAGGTGGCGTTGTTTCCTGGAAGTCTTGCAAGCAAACGATCTTAACGAGATCGACAATGGAAGCAGAATTGACAGCATTAGACACATCTGGTGTCGAAGCAGGATGGCTTCGAGATCTTCTGATGGACTTGCCATTGGTTGATAAACCGGTTCCGGCTATCCTTATGAACTGTGACAATCAGACTGTTATCACAAAGGTGAAGAGTTCAAAGGACAACATGAAGTCCAACAAACACATAAGAATGAGATTAAAAGCTGTCAGAAAATTAAGAAACTCCGGAGTGATAGCGTTGGAGTATGTCCATACGGCTAAGAATCCGGCAGATCCCTTTACAAAAGGGCTATCACGTGTTGTGATAGATAGTGCATCGAGGGAGATGGGTATGAGACCCACATGAGTTGCCATGGTAGTAACCCAACCTATGTGATCGGAGATCCCGTGAATTAGGACCTGGGAAAACAAGCCAGTGGTGAACTGAGGAGAGTAACTATACTAACCCACTCCATTGGAGATGTAGTACTCTCGATAATGTATGGTAGGATGACTATTGTCTTAATGTGTTCCAAAGCTTATGTAAGCAAGATGCTATCCTACAAAGCGATCTTTCGAGGAACACACCTATATGAGCCCGACTGCTGGTCACAGTCTATGAGATTGGGGTGATCTCTAGTAAGCTCATGAATAGGCCAGGAGTGTGACTTATATGCTCCACCCGAGGGGTCAGCCTTCGGTAGCCTAGTACTAGTAAGACATGTGGTGAAACTTCTTTATGCCAAACTGACAATTCAAGGCATAGTCCATTATTCAGTTATGAAGGAGTGTAGCTACTTGCTCTAGGTGAAGCTCAACCTTAACAGGTCTTCACTGAAACACTGGTATATCAAAACAGCAATTGGAACAGAGGACACAATGGGCCCTCGAGATCTGGTGGGGGATTGCTGAAATTTGAGATGGGCTCTAGGCCCATATAGCAATTTCTGAAAAATCTCTAAGGGCCCATGTGGGTTTATTGGCACTAGGTGGAGTGGGAAGTTTAGTCCCACCCCGGAAGTGGAAGAGGAGTTGGACCTCCTTATAAGGGTTTCTCTTCTACATGCTATTGGAGCTTGAGAAGAGATGAGGCCCTCGCGCACTCCTCCTCCGCCGCCCGCCTCGCCTTGTCGCGGGTTGCGGGATTGAGCCGAGCCGAGCTCACACCTACACGCTTATTTTTGCCAATCACTAACGGAGAGTTCTCCGACAGCTGGGCCACGATCTGAGACGTCGGATCGTGGGTTGTTACGGACTCGGACGTGGGTCGAGCCCACGTCTCTCCTCGCGGCTGCGCCTATATAAGTGTGCGGTGCCCCCTAACCCTAGCCGTCACGAACAGATCACATCTGCTCACGCGCATGCCCACCGTCGTTCCTTTGCTGCTGCTGCCGCCGGTGACTCCATCCCGTCCACCGCGTACACGGTCGACGGGAGAGCGGGTCTCCGAAACCCCGTCTCTCCGGTTCCTGTACGGGAGAGAGGCGAATAGGTTTTTGGGAAGCGACTACGCGACTGCTCGCTGTTCGTCTACTTTCACTACGTCCGCGTCGCCCTCATCATCACCATGTCCACCGACGCCGAACGTGCCGCCGCCGAGAAAGCTGAAGCCGACAAGGAGGTCGCCGAGGACTCCGCTGCTGCCACCAACGCCGCGGCCCTCTGCATGGCCTACGGGAGGGTATAACTCGTTTATCCCGCTCCTACTGTTTTCTGTTTTAGCCATGCTAGCGTTATACGTAGATCTTTCTGCACTTAGCGTAGTATGTGCTTGCTTGACTGAAATATCAGTATGCGTTTATTTGTGTCAATGCCATGCTAGTGATTTACTCGTGGATTAATTTAATCGAGAAATTGCCTATTTACTCAACACAAAAACCATGATAACCATTGTCCCTTAGAGGTAGTTCGATGTGTCTCTCAGATCCATGATATAGCAGAGCTGATCGGTTCAGTCGTTCGGTAGATAGTGATGTTCGGTGGCCACGGGGACTGTTCTAGGCATCCGGAGCGGCGGGGTGCTGGTTGGTCCGGAGGCAGACGACCAACTCGCAACGATGGCGAGATCCAGCCCGGAATCGGCGTGTGGTGGCAGGGAAACTTCCGCGAGGCTGAGTTTTAGTTTTGTGGCAGTCAGTAGTGGTGTTGCAAATTTGCAACACTTGGACCAAATAAAGGTACATCATCTGGAGCAGTATTTTTGGCCCCAAACACCTCAAACGACAATTTTTGGGCAAGACCACCATTTTACATCATTTGTTGGAGATGCACTAATAGCATGATAGCATATCAAATACAAAATGCACCTACCCACCTAAAGAAAAAAATATCAAGACTTAATGGACATGGTAACATGGAAGGTTAGGAATGAAAATAGGGGGAGGGAGGGGGCCACCCGAATGAAATTCGGTCGGGGGTGAGGGAGGAGAGTTGGAAGTTTCCGGTAAACATCTGTAGCGTGCCCATAGATGTAGGATTATTGTATCAATACTGTCCTCTGATGTTGAAGAATCAACTAATGAGTTGTGATTAGGAGTGAAATGACAGTCCAACAGCCAATGCACTAAAACTGCAGCAGGTCACAAAATATATGCTCGGATGCATACGCCAGTATCAGGTCTTAGTCAGGAAAGCTGAATGATACACGCACCAGGCATTCAAACAGGGAAAACTGAGGCCAAACGTGTCATCTCTACAAAATTGTTACCGTTACACAATATCACTCTCAATCTTCATCGGTTAAAAAGGAGATGCGGTCCCTGTCCACCCTGTGCTTCCTGCTCTTGAGCTTGGGCAACGCCACCATCCAGGAAGGAACCTCGCAGCCCGAAGATACCAGTACGTTGGCGATGTTCCGCAGGAACGGCTTGTCCTCCTCCGTGAAGAACGTGATCGCCTCCCCCGATCTGCCTGCTCTTCCAGACCGTCCTACATATAACAGGGGAAGGGAGTTATTAGAATCTTATTGCAACAACTATGGTCCAGGGGGGGAAGCCGGATATCTTTCTTACCTATTCTGTGAATGTAGGCAGACGCGGACTCAGGGAAATCGTAGTTGATTACACAGTTGACACCTTTGAAATCCATTCCCCGCGCAAGAACCTCCGTTGCTATTAGCACCCAGCTTTTTCCAGCTCTCAAGTTGTCAACAGCATCTTGACGCTAAAAGTAAGGAAATACAGAATTCAGTCAGCGAGCCTGATGTCAACAGTATTAAAGCAGTGAAAACAGAAAACTACAGGAACAGTAATCAAAATAAGTATCGGTAAATTATGCAAAAGTAATACCTGCTCTTCAGTAAGGTCTCCATGAATTACATCGACTCTAATGTCGTCATATACCAGCTCCCTGTAGAGCTCTTTTGCCCTCTCTTTGCTTTGAACAAAGACCAATACCGGAGGATTCAGAGACTGCAATTGAAGACAATACAACAACAGTAAGTTTCAAGACACACACACAGACTCCTTTTTTATAAGGACAAATGTGCAGTTCAACATTTTCAATACTTTGCAAGTAGTGAGTTTACAGCTATGAGCAGCACAATAGGGCTTAGTTTTGCTACTTATATGCGGGCATGCATTAGGCTGCAGTCTGCTGGTTTGGCATGGCCAGTACAGACCAGTTCTAAAACAACCGAATGCATGGAAACCAGGAGAAAGAAACTGCGAGTGAAAGATCACAACATACTTCTGCAAAGCTTTGGCGAAGAGCTATCAACTTCCCCCTCTCGGTTCCAGCAAAAATCAACTTTTGCTTGATCATTGAGGAAGCTGAATTCCTGTAAGTTAAAAATTACATTACGAAAATATCCCATGCAAAACAGATCTGCTAGTTCACAAGATAGGATACTCACTTTCGTCCCACAATGATCCGAACAGCATCATGCATTATTGTGCGTGCAAGAGCCTCTATTGTTTCAGGCAATGTGGCACTAAACAAAGAACGAATTATCGAAGGGTTCGAGCATGCTTTGACAATTGAATCAATCACTTCAACAAATCCAAGCTCAAAAAGTTTATCAGATTCATCCAACACAAGGTACTCCACCCTGCATGAGGCAGTTATGTGTTATTGCTGAAGTTTGCGCAGATCTGAAAAATGCTTAAGCAAAATGCAAATTCATGACTCCTCGGTAAACCACATGACAACACAAATGACCAAGATGATATGGAACAGAGAATAAAGCTAGCTGATTTGGTCTTGTTATGTTTTGATTCTGGAACAAATTCACTAGAAATGAATGTAATGCAGGTTATTCAGTATTTCTTGGCAAATGAAAACACTTAACAGCCACAGTTTTTCTGATCAACTTAATTTCTTTTCATTTCGGTAAAATTTACCATTTTGTAATGTAGGTGCTATCTGTGTACCCATACAATCATTTAGTGTCGATGAAAATGTTATTAATTGGAACCCCAAGTAACAATTATGATCAAACATAAAAAGGATCACAATATATCAGGAGTGCAATTAAAACATTATTTATGTCAAAATAATTGCAATATGCTAAATGGGTAAACAGAAAAAATCATAACATGATCACAGACCTACTTAAGTCAAGGTCTCTCTTTCGTATAGCATGATCCAAACGAAGCGGGGTGGATACAAGGATGTCGCAGTGCATATCCTTGAAATTACCATCTTGTGACAGATCTTTGGTCATTAGTTTGACACCAAACTTCCTCCCTTTTGCCAACTTCTTGCACTCTCTCGTAGTCTGTGCTGCCAATTCCCTTGTCGGGCAAAGAATAACAGCCTTAACACATCCTTTAGACCCTGGCTATTAGAACAATATACTCATCATAAATCCTGTCCAACAATTCTAAACAACATTACACAATACCATGAAGATTAATACCTTGATTTTCATAAGCATCGGGAGCAGGAATGCCAGTGTCTTGCCAGAGCCTGTTGGTGCACAAGCAAAGCACTCCCTGCCCTGAAGCAATTAATGCAATATAATTACTGTAAACAACTATATGTTTCCATGCATAGGGGCTCAAGTCCAAAACAGAGTAAAAGATCACTCACTGAAAGGAGAATAGAAATGGCCTGCCTCTGGATAGGTGTAGGTTCTTGAAACCCAAGTTTTGACAAGTTCCCAACCAAATATGAATCACAGTCATACCTAGTGCACAAGTAAAAGAGGCTCAGCTTAACAGCTTCAAATGATTACAATAATCCACAATGACAAGAAATGCTAACCTTGAAACCAGTTCTTCAAAGCTCTCCAGTGGTGCTGGAACATTATGTCCCGAAATGTGGATGTCGTACCTCTTCCGGAGGATGGCGGCTCTCTAGAAACCAATACAGAAAATATTAAAAACCAACAGTTCAGTGGTTACAGTTTGCAAACAGACCAATCCTAAGTCAAATCTACCACTATTTTCAATTCAATCAAGACCGTGCTGGAATCGTAACAAAACCACTTTGCTCATCAGTATTTACATATACAAAGGTTTGTGTTGCAAAATAACCTATGATGCTTACTAATTCAGCTCAGCAGAATTTGCTTACCAAAATAAATACATATACTACATTACTACTGAACCCTGATTATGAACATTGGTACATTGCAAAACAGCATTACCTCGATTTCCCTCTCGGCTTCCTTCCGCCGCCTCACGACGGCCGAGTCCTCGTCCTCCCTAACCACCACCTCCACAGACTCCTCCGTCGCCTCCTTCGCCTCCGCCCCCTTGAACACGCTGAACCCCTCCACAACATCTGCAGAAACAAACCAAGCGGGTTCAAATCACCAAGCACAGCCACTCCAAGCACCAAACAGGCAGGAAGCGAAGCCTCACCGGACGCGGAGGCGGCCCCGTCGGCGCGCTTCTTCTTCTTCTTGCTGTTCTTCTTCGCGTTGGCCTTGCTCTTGCGCTTCCGCTTCTTCTCCGGTCCCGGCGGCGCGGCGTCGGGGGTCGGGGGGGCGGGGGCAGCAGGCTGCGCGCCCGTCCGGAACCGCGCGATGTCCCCCGCGAAGCGCTTGCGGTCGAAGCGGGTGCCGGCGAACAGCGCCGACGAGAGGCTCGGCTTCTCCTCCATGGTTGGGTTTGGATTCGCCGCCGCCGGGGAAACCTCCTCCTCGTCTTAAACCCTAGCACGGCCCCACGAGCAGCGAAATGAACCTGGTTTCCTCGCCTGGCCCCACATGTAAGCCACAGAGCTCGGGCTGTTCCCGCGGATCAAAATTCAACGGCTGAGATCTGACCACGAACGCCATTCAGCGCGTCGGTCGCCGTGGGCTCCACGCTGGCGTGCTTATCCGACCGTCTGCCCCACGTCTCAGCAAAGCAGTGAATGACAGGTGGGACCCACAGACCATGACCATTGCCGTCTGCTTCCGCTTCTGGCATGGTATCCAGTGCCTTGCCCGCCTCGCCGTAATCCTGCCCTAAAATAAAAATCCGTAGCTCCAGCCTCGCCGGAATCCCGCCCGCCGGTCCGCCGTCCGTCCCCGCTCGCCGGACCATTTCCCCGCGCGAGATGTTGGTCCCGTGGGGCGGGGTCGGGTGCTGCCTCAGCGCCGCGGCGCTCTATCTCCTCGGGAGGAGCAGCGGGAGGTAAGGAATTTTTTTTATATAGAGAGAAATCGTTTCCTGCTTGGCGATTTCTGGGTTGCTGATTGGTGCTGGTTTTGGTGCTGACTCAGGGATGCGGAGGTGCTGCGATCGGTGGCGAGGACGGGCAGCCTGAAGGATTTGGGTGGGTGAGCTAGGGTTTGGTCTGTCACTCTGTTGTAGGTTGTTTGATTGGCTTCAGGAGTAGCAGTTACTGCAGCGGTGAAATTCATTTCAGCTCTAGTTTTCGGCGAGTGCTGCTGCTCTGAGCTAATCTGGTCCTAGTCTCCCATGTTGGTGATTTCGTTTGCAGCTCGTGGTGATATTGTGTGCATCCCTTGGTAAAATGGCACTCCTTCCGATCCAGAAAAAGTGTTGTGGCTTTAGCTCTTGAACTAAAGCCACAACATTTTTTTTTGGATCAGAGGGAGTACCTGTTTTGGATCATCAGTGGTTTCTTTGGGTTTGTAGGTAGATAAGTACTACCTCTGTTCCTAAATGTAAGAAATTGAAATTGGCAATTTTCAAAATTAAATTGATTACCTAAATTTGTTGGGGGTGCACAACAGTGAAGACAACCCAAATTAGCAAGGGAACTAGTAATTGATTTTTATCCTTCACCTTGCATGAACTCACTGAGATATACTAACATAGGCATTGGTTCCTAGTGCTTGCTACCTGCCACCGTCCTGGCGCCCTCAGCGGATGGCACCCATGGCCCTGCCCACTGCTGCAGCTGCCGTGCGGCCGACTGACCAGCCACTTCAAACCACAAACATGCACTGCGCTTTGCCCACGCATTGCTCGCCCAGCCGCCCTGTCCTGCTCAGCTTGCTGCCTGCCTGCCTGCCTGCTGTGACTGCCTCCCTTTGTCCGTTGCCACGTCCGCTGGCCGCCGTGGCTTTTTCAGGTTCAGAACAGGCATCAGGTGAGGCTGTTTGAGCGAGAGAAACATGGGAAGCTCCCAATAGTTTTTCTGTTGATGGCTTGATCACCTCTGTGCTGCTCGGAAGAAGCAGGACATAGATACATGTAGCAGGTCCTGGGTCTAGCCGGTGCAGTCCTGCGTTTTTGGACCGAGTTTTGCTTTATGTAGGCTTTTGCTAATTTTCATTGGGCCTCCGAACTACTCTGAATGTTCTTGGCAAATGAGCTGGGTGGTCATGACTCATGAGACCAACATGAATACCTGCTGGCTCCGCCCATGTTTGTCACCACTGTCTCCACGGCAGCATAATTTGTTCTTCTGCAATCCAAGAGTTCTGGCTTTATCTTGTTGGCTTTAAATGAAATTCAAAAAAGCGGTTGGCGCAATTCCTAGTTTTGCCTCTGTGTAGTGCCTATATCGCCTAAGTGCATGCTTAGCATGAATAAGAGCTAGGTGTTCTGCTGACGCACAGCGTATAGGCATGCCTAGTGTGATTAAGCGCTGAGCATACTGCTGATGCCCAGCGCCTGGGCATGCGTAAGCGCACATCTAGGCTCGCCTTTTTTACCTATGGCTTTAATATGGTCAAAGTCCAGCATTTACTTCAGATATGGTCAAGAGTTAGAGTGTTAGACCTTTCTTATCAGCATGCTTTACATGTGATATACTTTCTACGGAGATTGTCATTTGGTATACTTGGTTAAATACGTAAAAAAGAGGATATGTTTTAACATTTCTTCTCTCTCCTGAACAGCTGCTATCTTGGACACTGCAAGTAAAGTCCTGCCACTTGTAGTGGCAGTTTCTGGGCGAGTTAGTTCAGATACACCACTTATATGCCAGCAAAGTGGTATGAGAGGTGTAATAGTCGAGGAAACGGTAGCTACTGATTTGTTGTTTCTGTTATTAGTAGATGGGATTGTTGTTGGTAATTGTGGCACTATGCTAACTTTTTGTTCTTTGTAGGCAGAGCAACACTTCCTGAAGCACAATGATGCTGGATCCTGGATTCAAGATTCTGCTGTGATGCTTTCTGTTAGCAAAGAGGTTCCATGGTACCTGGTAATGTGTTCTAGTTCTTTTTTTGTTGCTCTGTCAATACATAATTTAGCCTTTGATTATTCCTATTATGTGTCCAAACTTGGAATTATCTAGAAGTTTATTTCTGCGAAGCTTGGGTTATAACCTCCCTCTGTCTTCTCTGGAGTCTGGACTACCTTCTCTATTTGTAGACCAGATTTATAGCAAAGAAGAGCATATGCATCCCTAGCTGCTAAGATAGTGCTATAGGTGAGAAAATGTGTCAGAATTAATGGCCAGCACGGTGCGCATGGTTGCTAAGTCTAGTATATATAGCACAAAACTAAGCTTGGCTGGTGATGTTAAATCATCTGTTCTTCACAGATAAAACGAAACTGTAAAATATTTGGTATCAATTAGCACCTATATGCGGTGCTATATGCTATGGATGGTTCATGGCGAGAGCAGCTAACAGTATTATTTCAAAAAAAGCATGCACTCAGCACCCACTTTAGCCGTTAAGTCCTTAGCTTAGGCACTGTTAATGTATTGATGATATGCCTATACTTGTTTAACAGAAGAAATATGCATAAGCTTAAATCACACGAAGTTGTTATATAAACATAAACGAAGTGACTGCTCATAAAAGAAAAGATTTATAATTCTAAAATCACTATTTGTTTATTTAGTTTGAAAATATCTTGTGATTTTGTGATACCTTGCAAGTTCAGTTCTTTTCTAACATATAATTCATCGCCAGGATGATGGCACTGGGCGTGTCTATGTTGTTGGCGCTCGTTCTGCGGCAGGGTTAATTTTAACTGTTGCCAGTGAGGTTTTTGAGGAGTCAGGGCGAACCCTTGTACGTGGAACTCTAGATTATTTACAAGGACTGAAGGTTTGTCTAATCACGTTTTGAGCAAGACCAATGCTTATAGGATTGCTATTCATAATTTAGCATTAATCATTGTAGATGCTCGGAGTAAAGCGAACTGAAAGGGTTCTTCCAACTGGAACTTCATTGACTGTTGTTGGTGAGGTAATAACCGTAGATTTCATTGAGTTTCAAGGTACTGTGAAATTTTGTTGACATAGCTAAATTTTTAGTCCCTTACTTTTTGTTCTGCATTTTTGTGCTGTACGACCAGGCCATTAAAGATGATGTTGGAACTATTCGGATTCAGCGGCCACACAAAGGACCATTTTATGCATCTCCAAAAAGCATCGATCAACTTATCTTGAATCTCGGGAAATGGGCCAAGTAGGGAGATTATGTACAACATTCTGTGTCTTTGTTTAGGGATCTTGCTGCTAATTGCATGTCTTTGTACAACAGGTTATACCAACTTGCTTCCATGGGCTTTGCAGCTTTTGGTGTATTTCTTCTTGCTAAGCGTGCACTTGATCATTTTCTACAAAGAAAGCGCCAGCGTGAATTTCACAAGAAGTATGGACAAACATCAGTTTCTTTTATTTATAGAATAACAAAGGGGGAAGGTTCTTTGGAAAGCAATTTAGTTCCTTTTCTGTTCAAGTGCTCAGGGGGTTCATTCATCTGTGCTTGACATCATTAGAATTATGTCCCTTTTTATCTTGATCACCAAGTAGTATTTTAATGTCTTGCAAAAACTGCATTGTCCACCTGCAGCTAATATATTTCTCTAAAGATCACATGCAGTTGAAAAAAAATGCACTAAAGACACTGTATGTGAAATGTTTTACTCGTGGAACTATTTTCATTCAGTCAGTACCACAAATTAGCAATCATGCATGGAACTGAATACCAAGATACTTTGGAAGCACCAAACATTCTCTTAATTTGGAATTTCAGAACATTGGTGTTATGTAAACTTATGTATTCATTTTGTACATACAGGGCTCGTGCTGCTGCAGCACAAAGGCAGGCTAGGGACGCTGAAGGTGATTTTCTTATAGATTGATTAGTCTGTTGTAAATGTTCCTGTCTTATGATATCTTTTACTATTATTATATGAAGGGGGCAATGGAACATCAGACGGAGAGCCTAAGAAGGATCAATTGGTATTAGAAATATGTGTCATATGCCTTGAACAGGAGTATAATGCAGTTTTTGTGCCGTAAGTACCTTATTTTATACTCACATTTCATCATATAATTTTACATGTTAATAATAAAGCTGTTTTTCTTTTGACATTTTCATTGTGGATAATCCTGAGCATATGTAGTACACATTTGTACTGTTTACTGTTTCATTTTGGTCAAGAACTGGACCTCGACCAGTTGGCTAGAGGCACCTGGGTGTGAGTGCAGCCTGCTATCCTCGTTTGAGCTTCTGTGCTCCACACAGGGTGCCTCATGGTTGTCTGCCCCTATTTGAAAGCCACAGGGATTGCATGTGGGTCTATTTTTTGGTGGAATGTTTTTTTTTTGTGTGTTCAGCACCTTGCATTTAACTTGCCTACCACTATAAATGATCAAGCAAGTTAGTAAACATGATAAAGTATTAAGTTATGCATTTCAATTTTAGCTGGAATCAAATATTTGAACCATGGGTTGTTTTGCCTTTGAAATTCCAGGCGTCATTTACATTTTTTAGCTCTGTTCATTATGAAGATGTTTTTCTCCTGAATCATCTCCAGCTATGCTTGTTGATAAGCATCTTTCCCTGCTACCTATGCTCTTATTATATTGTCGCCACCAAAATGTTCCTGAGCGAGTCATAACCGACCATTATGCAGGTGTGGCCACATGTGTTGCTGTATGAACTGCTCTTCTCACGTAACAAACTGTCCACTCTGCCGACGAAGAATTGACCAAGCTGTCAGAACATTCCGTCACTGATGGCACTACATGATGCAAAATCCTGCGCCTGATAACACCAGGTGAACCTCATCTTTCGAAACCACCTGATACTTCCAGTTCCAGTCGCCGTGGCTGCCAGTGTGCCGATATCTGGAACGCGGAACTGAGCTGGAGCTTGTGAATTGGAGTTTTGCTTTACTGACGAAAACTTCAAGCAATGGAGGCTCATAGTTTGCGGTTGACGCTGCGCCAGTTGCTGATCTTCCTTGTACTTTACAGTTGTGTACAGAGTGTTCTTGTGTAGCGCCTTGTTTCTAACAGCGCTCTGATTGACCGCATGGATGCTAGTATTTACTGGTGGATCAGTTGATTCTATCCAAAGGAACTGCTATGTTGTTTGACATTGTAAAGGATAATCATTTCTTCTGATAGTATATCGGACACCGCCTTTTGATGTTCTTGTGTGCTCACTGTTCGTTTGATTTTGTCTAGCCACAGAAGAAGAAAATGTGTAAAATGTCAGGTGCTTTGTCAAGCTTGCTTTCTTGTATGCATAAACTCGGTACTGTCATCAACGGTCAAGATTCTCGACACCAGTTTTTTTTTTTTTGAGAAGGATTAGGGCAAATCCAACGGTTCCTCTCGAGTATCTCTCCTGTATCGCATATGGATACACTTGTAAAAGGATTTTCCCCTGAATTTTCTTCAACTCCAGCAGCTCTCCTTAAACATTTTGCCATGGTTAAAATCGAATTAGATTGATTGTTCAAAAGAGTTCGGCTACAGGCTTACAGGCTTTGGTGCATCAGGGATTGGGATTACCACCATTGGCAAACAACCTCACGGGAAATCCTAATCCAAAGCCCATACCCTCACACACCGCGTGGCGAGGGCGACGTGGATGAGGTACATCGGGAATAGCCGATCTGTAGAGTGAACACTCCCAGTCCCATCTGCGCGTGTAACCCTAGTCCGGTACTCCTCCCCCCTCCCCTGCCCCGGATTCCCAATCCCAGTCCCATCTCCCCCCGCCGCCCCGGCCCCGCCGTCTCTCCGAGCCACCGCCGCTCCCGAGGTATCACCCCTGCCCCCTCCCTCGCCCCCCAGACAGACGACGGAGTCTGAAACACTCTCGCACTTTCTTCCGCCCCGGATTCGTACCGATCTCTTCCGCGTCCTGCTTCAGATTACCTCTCCGGTCTCCGCTCGCACCTTAGAGCTCGCCGTCGCACCGCATCGCATTGCGGCGCGCGATCCGTCCTTCACCTACGGGTCTGTATCCACTTCACACCACTCACTGATTCCCCTCTAAGCACGCCATTGCTCTGCTCTGCTGTGTGACTAGCGACCCACGTTTGTTTCCGCAAGTTCATCACTCTGCTGCACATCGATCAATCAAATTAAGTTTCTCATCTTCCATGTACTCCTTCCGTTCCTAAATACTTGTCTTTCTAGGCATTTCAAATGACTATCACATACAGATGTATGTAGACATATTTTAGAGTGTAGATTCACTCATTTTACTCCGTATGTAGTCACTTGTTGAAATGCCTAGAAAGACAAGTATTTAGGAACGGAGGGAGTATGTTCTAGTGATGGATCAGAGCGAGGGCTCCGCCAGGATTGTGCGAGGCAGAGGCAGGAACAAGAGGAAGTGGACAATGGACGAGGACGAGGAGCTGGTCAGGGCCCTCTGCGAGGTGTCCACCGACCCCAGGTTCAGGGCCGAAGGAGGGGGCTTCAAGAACTGCTACACCCAGGGGATAGAGGGCCTCCTCGCGCAGCGGCTGCCTGGCCGCGGCATCAGGGCCAGCCCGCACGTCGACTCCCGGCTCAAGGTGCTGAAGCGCAAGTTCCACGCGATCAAGGAGATGCTCGCGTCGCCGGGGTTCTCCTGGGACGGCTCCAGGAAGGTCGTCCGGTGCGAGAAGCAGCGATACGACGACTACTGCAAAGTGAGCCATGTTTTAGTTAGTGTTGTTGGCATTGTAACCCTTTCTCTTTGTGATGTGTCTTTGTGTTGATTTGTTTCACCTCTGCAGGATAATCCTAGAGCCAGGGGGATGTACGGTATTCCATTTCCGCATTTCGATGTGTTTGATGCGGTGTATGGCAAGGATAGAGCCGCTAGAGAAGTGGTTGAAGTGTCCGAGGAAGCCACCGCCGACATGGAGAATGGGAATACAAGTGAAGCCGGGGATGATGAAGGGGAGGAAGATCAGATGTGCACCGGACCGTCAGGTCGCTCCCTGGATGCTACTTCGAGCTATAAAAAGCAGGAAAGATGTAAGAATGGCGGTAAAAGGAACAGGGCTGAATCGAATTGCCCATCTCCGGACACGTTGAAGGATGTGCGTGGTCACTACCAACGCGCCAACCAGCATGTCGACACGATGGCCGAAGCAATGGAGCTGTTCAAGGATGTACACAGACACTTTCAGAGTGTTGTTCAGCATGCCGGCGCCATGGCAGCAGCAATGGAGGCGTTCAAGGGCGCATATGATCAATTTCAGAGTGTTGTTCGGAATGCAAGCACAGCCACAACAGCCATGGAACAGTTCAAGGATGCGCATGATCAGTTTCGAAGTATCATCCAGAATGGCAGCGCGACTGAAGCAGTTATTGAGCCTCATGCTGATCTGCGAGAAAGGTTGTCGCCTGAGATGCCCCAACAGGATGCCAGAGTAAGAGCCATTGCCGAGATGCAAAAGCTTGGGTTTACCGGAAGCGAAGTGGTCAGCGCTGCGAGTGTTTTCGCAAAGGAACCGGACCAAATGGGCATGTTTTTAGCACTACCCGAAATCTACAGGAGGGAGTACATACTCAAGATGCTCAATGGTATGTTAACTGATCCTAAAATCCTGTATGTGCGCATTGCCCTCCATTGTAAGAAATGTTTAAGGCTTGGTTATTCTGAATGTTTGTGTCCAACATTGGCATTTTGGATACAACAAAGTAGAACCTGTATCCTAGATTCCTATCAAATGGACAATTCTAGGCCTCCTTTGGTTTAGAGGAATCTTGTAGGAATTTCATAGGATTGGATTTCTATAGGAAAAAATCCTTTAGAGCACTTTGGTTTGTAGGAATGGAATCCTATTCCTACGGAGGAATTCTTCCTATCCTCCACATTTCATAGGAAAATAAACATTAGCCTAGACTCGATGGAAAAAATCCTATGATGTGAATCAAAGGACATCTCCTTTCCTATTCCTACTCATAGGATTTGAGCTACATGTCATCTCATTTTCTATGACTTTCCTATTCCTACGATTTTCCTATCCTATGAACCAAAGGTTAGTATATCGATTTTGGACATAGATGAGCCATTAGCTTTTGTTCTAGACTTGCATATTTTTATTCATTTTTTGTCTATGAACATTGCTTGTACTCAACTTTGTACTAAATCAGCGACACCTATTTTGGGACGGAGGGAGTAGTATTTAAGGATAATTATCAATCTCTATACAAGCTCATGCCTGGAACTGCTGAACTACCATAACCAACATTTGCGGAGTGCTAGTTTCTACTATGAGGGTACTATCTATGCTATCAGCAAGAACACACTCTTGCACGGATTTAAAAGGCCATCTGATAACTCTGTGTGCTTGTTTAGAAGGGGTAAGATGGTCTGTATCTGTTTGTCATGACTCTTATTCTGTGCATAGGTTTTTTTCTTGTTTGTTTATATTTTCTGTCAAACTTGTTCACACTTGACGTTTATATACTGCCAATCTTCTTGTTCAGACTTAACGGAATCAAATGATCTGAAATGTTTTTCCTTTTCCGGTGAAGCTTATTCATGGTTTATTCCCTTTTCAGGTGGTCAACCTCTCCGATTTTAGCTTAAAGCAACATGGAATGAGTGAAGTTCTAGGAGTACAAATTTAGTTTGGTTGCAGCAATGACGGTTGAAATTTTAGTCGTACATATGTAAATGGTTGCATATCTAGCATGTTCTAATGCGCTGTGTTGGGGAGGTTATCCTATGACCGAGTAAAGCTCGGCGTTCCTCGGAACCGGATACTCAGTCATTCATTTCCTTACACCAAGCATCTGTACCGCTAGTGATTCCATGCTTGAAGATGGTCCCAGTGAATCCATGCTTTTAAGTTGGTACGGCCCAAGGGTAGTGGGCAATCTGTCCCGTTCCAATTTATTTTTTTAATAGGTTTTCACCCGGTTTCCCTCAAATAAGCCGAGCAATCTGTTTTTCTTTCTTCTTTTTTGGCACTCGCCTTTTTGCGGTGCATTCCTCCTTTGGAGGTGTTCTTGTAATACCTCTTTCTAATCAATGAATTTGGCAGCTCTCTTGCCAAGCTAGACTAGACCTAAACCACCACAATACATACAAGACGCCAGAAAAAAAAACCCACGCCTTTGCTGCTACAATACATACACGAACACCCTACAAGACGCCGGAAAGCAAAGGCCAGACAACACACTCGATGGAGCACTCGAGCGCCTTCGCTGCTACAAGAGTGCATTCCACAAACCTCGAGGACAACGGAGACAAACAGTAAGTCCAAAAGAGCGAAAAACTAGGCCGCTCCAATCCCACGAGGCTAGCAGACATAACTCACCAGACGCTGCTTGCTTGTGAAGGGTGTTCGTGTTGCTTTCATCGTTAACCAAACAACCAGCTCCAAACGGAAGCACAAAATAACATCCACCTAAAACTGCACTTCAGGTGCACAGCATGGAAATGATTTAGGAAAGAATTTAATGAAATTACATTTTGCTTCCAGCTAATAGGGAGTTTTTCTTCACAGAATCAGGCTGATAGCTTGAGCTATTTATGCTACACCCTTTGTTAACAAAATTCACAATTCTGCAGAATAACATCATGTCTTGCATTTTCGGATGCAACTACTCGGATTTGTTTCTTCTGCACATGCAACTATTCAGAGCTTCAACCTGAAACTGTATGAAGTTGCTGCATACCACACAAATCATGAATTCACATAAAGCAAGAAGGTATGCCACGAATGGGCATGCACGGAGAATGCACCGATCAAAAAAAATAAAACGTAGAGCAGAAATAATGCAAAGTGGACGATGCTGATGTTATAGCATCATCATTGCAAGTTTAGCAAGCATCCACAAATACCAACAAAAGAGAACATGAAATGGACCCGAGTCTTTCTCTGACAATATTATTTGCAAACGAAGATGACATCATAGCTTGGGCAGTATTGCTTCCATGCCGCTTACTGAGATACTAGCAAAACCCACAGAAATTCACTCCTTTTTCCCGATCCCATTAGACATGTTGTAGATCCCACGGCCCTGATTGTTAATCAAGAAGACATGTCAATAACTGAGAGGAAGCAATATCAAAGAGCACAAGTAACCAAGGCATCAGATGGGATTTTGAACTTACAATCATGAACAAGCTGGTGCCAGCAAGCGCAAGGGGAATGGCAACGGAGGTGACCACATCGTAACGGCCTTTAAGGTGGATATGCTTGCTCAGCTTCTGGAAATACTGCTGCTTCTGAACGAGCTTCTCGCGTGGGTAAAATGGTGCTTCTTCGAGCGTCATCCTGCATACAAAAACTACTCGTTCAATCCTAACCCTTAGATGGAAGAGCAATTGCCATAGATAGTTCTAGTATAATAATTGCATTACGGCTGTGAACATCTCAAGATTCAGCAACAACAACCTTTGAATTCATGAAACCGGTTTAACTCCCACACAGATTTCTAACAGTTGTTCAGCTACTCTCATGAGCAACGACCAAAATGGGGAATGGTTACTTGATGTACAATCCACTACGTTACTTCATCTACCAGGCATTTTTGAATCCAAGGATTCTTTCTGAGCAGCTCAACGTATTTGAATTTAGCACATTAACACAACATTTCAGTGATCAGAAAATTCAAATAATTTGTATCTTCTACCGGTAACATGGCACTTTCTAGGCTATCATTGATCATGACCACAACCTCCGTCACACCATCGAATCAGGAACCCAAAAAATTCATGTGCGTTCACCACGTTACAGCAGATCTAATAAACCAAAGAGATATCGACGAACTCACACAGCATTACTAACCTAGCAACAGCATACTGCTTCCAAAGAAAAGCATTTCAAACAGATAACCCGATCTCAAACTAGGCTAAACAAACGCCAGTAGACCACATCGGACCGAGACCAAGGCCCGAGGAGACAACTACCCATCCTAAAGCAAAAGAGCATACTCATCGAAATGTCCACGCCGCCAGGCGAATCTCCCGGGCCAGTAAAACGCATCGAGGGGGTCACCGGCGCGTCGGGGACCAACGACTAGATCCCCCACGCATACACGTGAATCTAAGATATCGCACGAACGCGTACGACGGCTCGTTCGCCTCACGTCGCGTCGAGGACGCGGGGCCCCTCGTCCCCTCGTGCTGGGTTACGAGAGATCGTGGGGAGATCGGGGTAGGAGGGGAGAAGGGAGATCGCCGCGTACCTGGCTGGCTGGGGCGCGCGGGGGGCGGGAAGCGACGGGGGTGGCCGGCGGCGGCGGGTGGATCTGGAGGCTGGGGATTTGGGGGTAGCGTTGTGACCTGGAAGGGACGAGGAAGGGAAGGGAGGAGAAGGGAAGGAAAGAAGGGGTCGAGCGGTTGTCGGGGGTTGTTGGGTCAGTTGGGCCTCTTCGTCGGCCTGTCAATTATCCGGGAATCTAGAGTGGGCCATATAAAATGCCGCATGGAGTTGACCTAGCCCGCTAAGCCAAACTATTACCAGAGAGATAGAATGTCTCAAAAAAAAACTGAGAGATAGAACTTTTCCTTAAAAAAAACCAGAGAGATGCAACCCCCTAAAAAAACAGAGAGATAGAAGTTCATTGTTTGTCTTTCATCACTTGTAATTCCGTACATGAATTTAGAAGCTCAAACTAAAGCTCACAATCTAGCTAGGCATGTCACTACTTTCAACCACACTTATGATCCTCTTTGTATTACGATGATTATTGATCAATAAAGCTTAGTTGATTGTGCTAAAAACACGTGATGTTTCAAAAAAGCATCCCTCATGCTCTGTCTAAAGATGAAGATGTTCTAAAAAAACAAGAAATGAAGAAAGAAGTGTTGTGGATGCGATTTGAAGAGATCATCTTTGGAAACTAGCTAGGAGTGTCAACCTGTTCACATACATTGGCACTTCCGTGCGGAGAAGGTCTGGGACAATCTGAGGATTTAGCCCTTCAGAGGATTCACATTGCGACGAACTGCAAAAATGTCGTGGAAGAAATCAAGCAGGGCACGGTTCAAAGCTATGGCGCCACCATCAAGAGATCCATACACGAGTTGAAGCCTTCACTATCTACACCTTTGTCCATGGGTTTCGTAATTTTAGTTTGGAAGCTCACATTCTCCACAATTTCTAGTCCAATACTACTCTTACCCCAGGCCCGCTGAAATCTCACCCCGGTCCTCTTTTTCTCTAGTCCACCACTACTCCACTTTCTTTTCATTCACGCCCTCATCGTATGTCGTTGCCGATGTACCTCTCCGGCCGCTGCCCGGGCATCCTTGGACGTCCGCAGACCCTACCCATGAGACTGTCGGCCTTGGGGTACGCCGTTGTCCACCCACGAATCCCTTCCATCTGCAACCAGGTACCCTCTTCATCCCTGCCGACGCCGTCCATGGTAGACACCATGCTCGGCAAGTGTTCTGTGACGCCCCGATTCAATCGTACACTAATCATACACGCAAACGTGTACGATCAAGATCAGGGACTCACGGGAAGATATCACAACACAACTCTAAAAGGAAAAAATAAGTCTTACAAGCATCATAATACAAGCCAGGGGCCTCGAGGGCTCGAATACAAGTGCTCGATCATAGACGAGTCAGCGGAAGCAACAATATATGAGTCCAGACATAAGTTAAACAAGTTGCCATAAGATGGCTAGCACAAACTGGGATACAGATCGAAAGAGGCGCATGCCTCCTGCCTGGGATCCTCCTAAACTACTCATGCTCGTCGTCAGCGGCCTGCACGTAGTAGTATGCACCTCCGGTGTAGTAGGAGTCGCCGTCGACGGTGGCGTCTGGCTCCTGGGCTCCGGCATCTGGTTGCGACAACCAGGTAGAAGGGAAAGGGGGGAAAGAGGGAGAAAAGCAACCGTGAGTACTCATCCAAAGTACTCGCAAGCAAGGATCTACACTACATATGCATGGGTATCTGTGTAAAGGCTAATATCGGTGGACTGAACTGCAGAAAGCCAGAATAAGAGGGGGATAGCTAGTCTTGTCGAAGACTATGCTTCTGGCAGCCTCCATCTTGCAGCATGTAGAAGAGAGTAGATGGTAAGTTCACCCAGTATCATCGCATAGCATAATCCTACCCGGCGATCCTCCCCTCGTCGCCCTGTGTGAGAGCGATCACCGGGTTATATCTGGCACTTGGAAGGGTGTGTTTTATTAAGTATCCGGTTCTAGTTGTCATAAGGTCAAGGTACAACTCCGGGTCGTCCTTTTACCGAGGGACACGGCTATTCGAATAGATAAACTTCCCTGCAGGGGTGCACCACATAACCCAACACGCTCGATCCCATTTGGCCGGACACACTTTCCTGGGTCATGCCCGGCCTCGGAAGATCAACACGTCGCAGCCCTACCTAGGCACAACAGAGAGGTCAGCACGCCGGTCTAAATCCTATGGCGCAGGGGTCTGGGCCCATCGCCCATTGCACACCTGCATGTTGCGAGGGCGGGCGGAAGCAGACCTAGCAACCTCCGTTACAAAGGAAGTCAAGTTACGCGGTCCAATCTGGCGCGCGCCGCTCAGTCGCTGACGTCACAAAGGCTTCGGCTGATACCACGACGTCGAGTGCCCATATCTTTCCCACGTAGTTGGTTAGTGCGTATAGACCAAATGGCCAGACTCAGATCAAATACCAAGATTCTCGTTAAGCGTGTTAATTCGAAGTATCCACGAACACCGACCAGGGCTAGGCCCACCTCTCTCCTAGGTGGTCTCAACCTGCCCTATCGCTCCGCCACAAAGTAACAGTCGGGGGCCGTCGGGAACCCAGGCCCACCTCTACCGGGATGGAGCTACCTGCCCCTTCAGCCCCCATCTTCGAACAGTATCATAAGTAATGTAACAGTATAAAGTATATAACATATGCCTGTGTTCACCTCCCGAAGTGATCACGGCCCAGTAGTATAGCATGGCAGACGGACAAGAGTGTAGGGCCACTGATGGAATACTAGCATCCTATACTAAGCATTTAGTATTGCAGGTAAGGGTAACAACTGTAGCAACAATGACAGGCTATGCAGCAGAATAGGATTAACCGAAAGCAGTAACATGCTACACTACTCTAATGCAAGCAGTAGAGAGAAGGAATAGGCGATATCTGGTGATCAAGGGGGGGCTTGCCTGGTTGCTCTGGCAAGAAGGACGTGTCGTCAACACCGTAGTCGAACTGGGAGTCGCCGACAGTCTTAGGGTCTACCGGAAAGAAGTAACGGAGGGGGAACACAATAAATAACAGAGCAATCAAAGTATCACAAAGCGTAACATGGCAACGCGCGGTGCTAGTGTGACGCCCCCGATTTGACCGTACGCTAATCATGCACGCAAATGTGTACGACCAAGATCAGGGACTCACGGGAAGATATCACAACACAACTCTAAAACATAAATAAGTCATACAAGCATCATAATACAAGCCAGGGGCCTCGAGGGCTCGAATACAAATGCTCGATCACAGACGAGTCAGCGGAAGCAACAATATCTGAGTACAGACATAAGTTAAACAAGTTTGCCTTAAGAAGGCTAGCACCAACTGGGATACAGATCGAACGAGGCGCAGGCCTCCTGCCTGGGATCCTCCTAACTACTCCTGATCGTCGTCAGCGGGCTGCACGTAGTAGTAGGCACCTCCAGTGTCGTAGGTGTCGTCGTCGACGGTGGCGTCTGGCTCCTGGACTCCAGCATCTGGTTGTGACAACCAGATAGAAAAGAAAAGGGGGGAAAAGAGGGAGAGAAGCAACCGTGAGTACTCATCCAAAGTACTCGCAAGCAAGGAGCTACACTACATATGCATGGGTATATGTGTAAAGGGGCATATCAGTGGACTGAACTGCAGAATGCCAGAATAAAAGGGGGATAGCTAGTCCTGTCGAAGACTACGCTTCTGGCCATCTCCATCTTGCAGCATGTAGAAGAGAGTAGATTGAAGTCCTCCAAGTAGTATCGCATAGCATAATCCTACCCGGCGATCCCCTCCTCGTCGCCCTGTTAGAGAGCGATCACCGGGTTGTATCTGGCACTTGGAAGGGTGTATTTTATTCAGTATCCAGTTCTAGTTGTCATAAGGTCAAGGTACAACTCCGGGTCGTCCTTTTACCGAGGGACACGGCTATTCGAATAGATAAACTTCCCTGCAGGGGTGCACCACATAACCCAACACGCTCGATCCCATTTGGCCGGACACACTTTTCTGGGTCATGCCCGGCCTCGTAAGATCAACGCGTCGCAGCCCCACCTAAGCACAACAGAGCGGTCAGCACGCCGGTCTAACCCTATGTGCGCAGGGGTCTGGGCCCATCGCCCTATGCACACCTGCACGTTGCGTACGCGGCCGGAAGCAGACCTAGCCTAGTGGCGTTCCAGTCCAATCCGGCGCGCGCCACTCAGTCGCTGACGTCAAGAAGGCTTCGGCTGATACCACGACGCCGGGATACCCATAACTACTCCCGCGTAGATGGTTAGTGCGTATAGACCAAATGGCCAGACTCAGATCAAATACCAAGATCTCGTTAAGCGTGTTAAGTATCCGCGAACGCCGACCAGGGCCAGGCCCACCTCTCTCCTAGGTGGTCTCAACCTGCCCTGTCGCTCCGCCATAAAGTAACAGTCGGGGGCCGTCAGGAACCCAGGCCCACCTCTACCGGGGTGGAGCCACCTGTCCTTTCAGCCCCCTCATCAGAATCACTTGCGGGTACTCCTCGAGCCGACCCGAATTTAGTCACCACAAGTGTCATGTATAATGTATATAGTATATACCCGTGATCACCTCCCAAAGTGATCACAGCCCAGTAGTATAGCATGGCAGACGGACAAGAGTGTAGGGCCACTGATGGAACACTAGCATCCTATACTAAGTAGTAGGATAGCAGGTAAGGGTAACAACTGTAGCAACAATGACAGGCTATGCATCAGGATAGGATTAACGGAAAGCAGTAACATGCTACACTACTCTAATGCAAGCAGTATAGAGAAGAAAAGGCGATATCTGGTGATCAAGGGGGGGGCTTGCCTGGTTGCTCTGGCAAGGAGGGGGTTGTCGTCGACGTAGTCGATCACAGGGGCAGCATCGGTCTCGGGGTCTACCGGAGAGAAGAGGGGGAAGAAACAGTAAATATAAAGCAAACATAGCATCACAAAGCATAACGTGGTAATACGACGTGTCGGGTGTGACCTAACATATGTCTACACGAATAGGTGAAGGGGGAAATTCAACCGGGAATGTTTTCCCGGTTCCGGACCTGTGCCAGACAGATGACCGGAGGGGGAAAGTTCCATGTTCAGCATGCTAGAGGCATGTGACAAACGAACGGACCGCGTATTCGGATTCGTTGGATTTTTCTGAGCAACTTTCATATAGAAAACATTTTCATCCGAGCTACGGATTATTTTATATGATTTTTGAAAGATTTAACAATATTCTGGAATTATTTATATTAACAGAAAAGGAATATGACGTCAGCATTGCGTGGGGATGACGTCAGCAGTCAACAGACTCATTGACCAGGGTCAAACCAGACAGGTGGGTCCAGTGGGACCCACATGTCAGCCTCTGTTAATCTAACAGTAATTTAAACTAAACTAACAGTCTAATTAGAGGGGTGGGCCCCATATGTCAGTGAGTGATTAGTTAATCTAATTATTTTTATTTATAAACCAATTGTTAGACTAATTAACAGAAGGGGGGCCCGCATGTCAGTGGCTGGGGGCCGCCCAGTCAGCACGTTGACCGCGGTCAACAAGTCAAGTGGGGCCCTAGGGCCCGTGTTTAGTGGCTGTGAGATGGGGCCCGAAGGGCCACGTCGGCGGGCGGCGCCGGAGACACGCCGGCGACCATCTCCGCGGCGGAGCATCGCCGGACTTCGCCGGAAAAACGCTACGGGGCACGGGGAGAGGTGCGGCTAGGCGCGTTCGATCGAGCGTCCGACGCCGCATCGATCTACGTCGGTCCCGTGGGCTAACTCGACCGGAGTGGCGCACTACATCGACGGCGGTGTCGACCGTGGCGGACGCCGGTGTTCTGGTGTCATCGCGAACAACGACAGAGGCTGCGACATGCCCAAAAGAGGGGTCCGACGGGGTCCTAGAGGTGCCCGGAGCACGACTACGAGCTCGGTTGAGCACTTTATCGTCGGTAGCGACGGCGACGAGCACCGCGGCGGAGTAAAGCTCGGGTGAAAAATGGAAGTGGCGGCTACGGGCATCTACGAGCAGCGCTGAGAGAGGGGAAAGGAGAGACTGCTCACCGGGGAGGCACACGGAGGCCACGGTGGTGGCTTAGGAGCCGCAGGGCGTCGGCAATCGGCGGAGGAGCGCCGGCGACCGTAGGCGCGGAAGAGCTCGATTCCGGGGCTGTGGTGGCACCGGGCTCGAACCCTTGGTCAGAGATGAAGTAGAGGGAGCAGGCGGAGCTGTTGGACTCCTCGGCGAGGCGCGGGGAGCATGGTGGCCACGTTAATGGCGAACGGCGGCGATGATGGTGTTCGGGCGAGATGGAAAAGCGAGGGAGAGGAGCAGGCGGGGGAGAAAGATCTCGAGGGTTGTCGACGAGGCCTAGGGGACTCGTCCTTATCCCCTCGGCGATGTGGTGGCTTGGGGCGGCGAGCAGGTCAGGCAGGGGCGGCGAGGGGCGTGCGCCCTCGGTCGGTTGAACAGAAGAGGAGGGGGAAGACGACAAGGGGAGGGGGGAGGTGCTGGGCCGCTGGACCGATTCGGCCGGCTAGGGTGGGTCGACGGCCAGCTGGGCCGAGGCCCAGCGGGGAGGGGGGTTTCTTTTCCTTTTCTTTTCTTTTTTTATTTGTAGTTTCTTTTATTTTCTTGTTTTACAAAAAAAATTACCACTAGTGCCTAAATTTGTATTTATCAACAAACTACTGTGAGATTAATCCTTAACCCATAATAAAATAGTTTTAGCATTTTATAAATTCAATAGGCATTTGTTTAATTGTTTTCACTATTGTTTTAATTGTTTTAGAGCCTTTAAACATTTTGTCAAAGCTTGGTTTATCCACCATAATTGCTTATGATTTATTTGTCACTTTTAGAACATTTTAGTTTTGACATTTGAAAAGTTTTATTGTTTGCTATATTTTGAATTGATTTTTGAATCGGTTTTGAACTAACGAAGGATTAGAAACAGTAACGGAGGTGACATGGCATCATTAGCAGAGTTTTACTGTAGCTTGATTATCCGGGCGTCACAGCTAGAGATGACCTAACATAGTAGGAGGTGCTACCGGCGAAGGGGGGAAACATCCGGGAAAGTATTCCCGGTGTTTCGCGTTTTCGGACAGATGAACCGGAGGGGAAAAGTTGCGTGTTCGCTATGCTAGGGATGTGTGGTGGACGAACGGGCTGCGTATCCGGATTCGTCTCGTCGTTCTGAGCAACTTTTATGTACAAAGTTTTTTCCATCCGAGCTACAGTTTATTTTATATTAATTTAAAAAGAATTTAATCCTTTTCTAGAATTAATGGATTATTTTAATTCGAAAATGCACTTATGATGTCATCATGACGTCAACATGACGTCGGCGGTCAAAGTTTGACCATTGACCGGTCAACTCACATGTGGGGCCAGTTGCCATTGACTTAGTTTAACTAAACAGAATTAGCTAGTTTAAGTAAGTGATTAGGTTAAGCTAACATATTTAATTAAGTTAATTAACTTAGTTAACTAATTAATTAATTCATTAATTAAATTATATTATTATTATTTTCTTATCTCCTTTTTTAAAAACGGTTCTGGGCCGGGGCCCACTTGTCATTGGCACAGTCGCCTTAGCAGGCGTGTGGGTTACGGGCGCTGGCGCCCAGCCCGATTGGGCATACGCCCAGATCAAAGGGGGGAGCCGCCGGCCACGGGCACGGCGACGCCGGCCGCCTGAGGCGGTAGTGCCGAGGCCAGGCGAGGTGAGGCAGCGCGCGGGCGCGGCAGGTGACCAGGGGGCATGCGAGAGGAGGCGAGGTGGCGCGGCCGGGCAAGGACGGTGCCGGAGTGTGCGGCATGCTGCGGCGGTACGGGCGCGTGCGCGCACGACAACGGGAGCCGAGGTCGTCAGTGGCGCGGCGGGCGCAGCGGTGGGTTGCGAGGCCGCGCGGCGGGAGCGGCAAGGCGAGGCAAGCCGCGGCGGGGAGCAGGGGCGTGGAGAGGTCCACGGGCATGGACGTCGGGGCGTACGAGGGAGAGAGGAGGAGAGGCAGAGGCCGAGGGCCTCACCGGCGGGGCGTAGGGCACGGGGCAGCGGTTGTCGAGGCGGTGGACGGGGACGATACGCGGTGGGGAGGAGATCCGGCGAGGAAGCATTCCAGCAACGTGGTGCTGGCGACGACGGGCGACGGCATGGGGTCGGCGACGAGGCGAGGCCACGGCTCAGGCGGGAGCGCACGAGGGAGAGGAGGGGCGCAGAGGAGTCCGGAAGGGGCGGCGCCGGCGCCGGCTGGCGGTGGCCCTAGCGGAGCGGCGGCTTCCATCAGGCGCGGGCGTGCGGGAGGAGGGGATCGAACAGGAGCACCCCTCCTCCGTGCGTCCGCGTGTGTGTGTGTGTGCGTCATGGGTGGCGGCGCGGGAAGGGAACGAGGGAGAGTGGGGGATCGTGCGGGAGAGGGTGGGTAAGGCCTAGGGTTTGCGGGTGCAGAGGCCTAAGTAGGCCAAGGGCATGGGCCGGCCTGGCTGGGTCATGGCCCAGTTGGGACAGAGGGGTTTACCCTTTTTTTGTTTTACTTTTCTGTTTTATTTGTTCTTTTTACTGTTTTATTTTATTTAGTGCGTCTAATCATATTATAAATATGTGGTTTCACCACCATAATTACTTAGGATTTATAATTTTTGACATTTGAAAACTTTTATTGTTTGCTTGATTTTGAATTTGAATTCGAACGGGATTTGATGCATCACGAGGTTAACAACAGTAATCGTGGTGACGTGGCATCGTTAACAGAGAATTACTGTAGCGTAACTATCAGGGCGTCACATGTTCGCTCAAATGTCATCGAGCTTTTTTGAACTTCCACTAGTAGAAAACAGGGCTTTGGTTCGGCCAGAAAAGAGCATTAATCCCGGTTGCATTACGAACCGGGACAAATGTGAGCATTAGTCCCGGTTCGAGCGGCTAGGGCACCGTACAGGCATTAGTCCCGGTTCAAATGAGACCTTTAGTACCACGAACCGGGACTAAAGGGTGCGATGCCCATTAGTACCGGTTCGTGGCACCAACCGGTACTAAAGGTTAGACCTTTAGTCCCGGTTCGAGCCACCAACCGGTACTAATGGGGTTTGAGGCATTAGTACGGGTTCATGGCACGAACCGGTACTAAAGGTCCCATTTTCAAACTCTACCCCCCGGTGGATCGCCTTTTCAGTTTTGTAAAAAGCAAAAGAAAATGATAAAAACTTCAAAAATTAAAATCCTTCCAGATGTAGTTATGTTACTACATGTACTAGTTAGGAAAATTTAAAAACTTAAATTTGGACATGTTTTGCAAAAAGTGTAGGGAAAATGTAAAACGGCTATAACTTTTGCATACGATGTCAGAAAAAAACGTATAATCAAAATGTTCAGCACGAAAATCTGCATCCGATTTTGACCGCCTACGGCCTGTTTGCAAATTTTTAGAATCCTCAAATTCTAAAAGAAAAAAAGTTATGCTCAAATTTCAGGGTTTTTTTGAATTTGTGTTAAATCTGGTCAAACTACTTATTCAAGAAGTATTAGTGTTACTAAATAATTATTCAAGAATATTAGTGTTACTAAATAATTATTTCAGTTTTTTTGAATTTTGGTCAAATCTGGTCAAACTGGGGTCAAACAATGGTCAAACTGATTATTCAAGAAATATTAGTGTTACTAAATAATTATTTCAGTTTTTTTGAATTTTGGTCAAATCTGGTCAAACTGTGGTCAAACAATGGTCAAACTGATTATTCAAGAAATATTAGTGTTACTAAATAATTATTTTGGTTTTTTTGAATTTTGGTCAAATCTGGTCAAACTACTTATTCAAAAAATATTAGTGTTACTAAATAATTATTGTTTTTTAGAACAATAGTTTCAAACTCAAACAGTGAAATGTGTGACTTCATGCTCAAGCTAAATTCCTAGGGTTAATAGGATTGACATCTTACTATTGTCAGGAAAACAACAAGTGCAGTCTTGGAAACGAGGGAGAATAGAACCCGGAAGTTAAGCATGCTCAGGCTGGAGTAGTGAGAGGACGGGTGACCGTCCGGGAAGTTAGATGATTTGGAATGATGAGGGGTGATTAGAGATTAGAGGTTAAATTGAGCAGTGATGAGGGGTGGTGATTAGAGGTTAAAATAATTCAGAAATTTGAAAATTTCAAAAAAAATCAAAAAAAACAAAAAAATCATAAATTTTCCTTTAGTATCGGTTGGCGCCAACCGGTACTAAAGGTGGACCTCCAGGCAGCAGCCACGTGGAGGGCCTTTAGTCCCGGTTCGTGTAAGAACTGGGACTAAAGGGGGAGGCTTTAGTAACGACCCTTTAGTCCCGGTTCCAGAACCGGGACTAAAGGCCCTTATGAACCGGGACTACAGGCCCTTTTTCTACTAGTGTTCTTCTTGTTTCTAGAGAAGCACGATGGTGGGGTACTCCGTGTACGAGGATGATTTGTTGTGCGATACGTGGTTGGCCATCTATAAGGACTTTGTAGGCATGAACAAGGGCCCGGCCTTTTGGCAAAGCTTGCATGATCATAAGCGAAAGAACTTGACACCCTACAACATGCACGTCATCCATGCACACAATGTGAAGTCTCTAACGCATCGGTGATACACCATCTCTAACTACGTCACGAAGTTTTACTGTGTGATTCACCATGTGGAGACAAGTTGCCATTGGGCGCATCAGCCATCGAGATAGTAAGTGTTCTTTCTGTTACCCTACATGTTGGTTAATTCATTCATTCATTCAATTTTGATGTACACGTGTGCCATGATTTACTACATGACCGAGGGCAGACCATTCACGCACATACATTATTGGATGAAGCTCAAAGGGCAGTTTGTGTGGGACGACACGTGCCGGTTCTGGCTCTAGTGTCATTGAATTTAGAATATATTATTTTGAAAAACTCATTGAACATCTGGTTTATCTCGTTGAATTTGAACTATTGTTGTACTAGACATATTTGCATGGATGAATTGTGCTCTTTCTATAATTACTTTAGTGCTACGGGCTATATTTTTTATATAAATTATGTCTGAACTATGTTGAATTCTTTGGTGTTTGCATGAACTTTAGAGGTAATTACACCGATGGTGTTTGAACTTGTTATGGATGTTCAGTTTAGTGCCTGAACTTGAAAAATACATTGAACTGGTTCTAAAACTTGGCTAGTGCGTGCAAATACGGTGCTAAACACACATGTAAACGTATATGCGCTGACGTGGCACCCCACCTGTCAGTATAGAAGAAAAAAAATGGAAGGTAAAATTATGCTCATTTGGAGCCGAACCGCGACCTCCTCTTTGATTATTTACGCGCTGACCACTACACCGAAGAAACAACAGTGCAAACTAAGGCGTGCACTACTTTATGTATGATAGCATGACTTTTGGTGCTTAAATAGGGCTGAATAGGGTGCCCATTTAGTACAGATTAACTTTTTTTAAAATGTTAAAAGTCTGTAAATTATAATTCATAATAATAAAAGTTAGATTCAAATATTTGTGTATTATTAATAATTACTTCCTGATACACAAATATTTGTGTCATTAATAATTACCTTGTGGTATAAAAATATTCGTGTGCACGTATTGCTAATTTAAAAAAAAGGCCCCATGTCATGTTGTGGATTACAAATATTTTTGGTACATAAATAGTAACCTCATGGTACACAAATATTTATGTGAAGATACGATAAATATATAGATATATGTAATAAAATAACTTACTAAAAAATGTCTTTAATTTTTAGAAATATTCACTTATTATTTAGAAAACAATAGTTTAAATATAAGCCATGAGTGTTTAAAAATGTTTAGTAAGTACAAACTTTTAAAGTATACAATCATGGATTATATTTAAGAATGTTCGTCAAATACAATTTTAAATGTTTAGTGAATACAATCCATACATAAGGTAATTATTAATAACACACGAATATTTGAATCTAAAATTTATTATTACGAATATAATTTACAGACCTTTTACATTTCTCTCTAAAAAAAATAACATGTCCTAAATGGCCCACTGGATGCAGCGCATTTAAGCACCAGAATCCTTTTTGTTTCCTCGCAAAAAAAAAGAATCTTTTTTGTTTATCATTCATTAAAGTAATCTTGCTTCGCCACTACAAGTGGCCCCATGCCATGTCAACAAATACGGGGCCACATCAACACACTACACGTCTACATATGAGATTAGCACCGTATTTGCACGAGTCAGCCAAGTTTTAGAACCACTTCAGCGTATTTTTCAACTTTAGGCACTAAAGTGAACATCCAAGGCAAGTTCAGACACCACTGATGTATTTACCTCTGAACTTTACCTGGTTTGTTAAAATCGGCTTTGAAATGCATGCAACTATGGTTGGATAGTCAGTTTCCGCATCAGTGTTCATGGACTAGTTCTCACGTGTCCACAGATGGAAATGGTGTCCAGTTTGAGGGTAGCACTGAAGATGCGTCGCCTCAAACCAAATGACCGGTACACAAAGTAACATCAAAATAAAAGTACGATCAGGATCATGCACTACGTCTACATGTGTTACTTTCTCTGCCACTGCCAAGCGCCGCCTTCCACTTGACGGCGACCTCCTCTAGCGCACGGCGCGACGGCCCCTCCGGTGACCACGCATGTGCTGCCGCTTTCTGCAGGTCCTCGGCCCGGCGCCGCAGCTTCTGACCCCCCTCCACGAGCTCCTTCACGGCGGTGGCGATCTCGTGGCGGGTCACCAAGCATCCGACTTCCGGCGGCACTCGCAATGCCACTCCAAGCTTCTCTTCCAAAATAACGGCGTTCATCCTCTGCTCCGCGTACAGCGGCCACGCGAGCATCGGCACTCCGCACCCCACGCTCTCCAGAGTCGAGTTCCACCCGCAGTGCGACACGAAGACGGCGGTCGCGGGGTGGGACAGCACGCGCACCTGAGGCGCCCACGCCGCGACGGCCAGGCCCCTGCCCCGCGTCCTCCCCAAGAAGCCCTCGGGGAGCCACGCCAATGGATCTTCCTCGTCGTCGCCGCCGTCGGTTCTTGGCATCCGCACGACCCAGAGAAACCTTTGGCCGCTCGCCTCGAGACCAGCCGCGAGCTCGGCCGTCTGCTCCACAGAAAGTGCTCCGCCGCTCCCGAAGGCGACGTACACCACAGAACCGACCGGCTGACGGTCGAGCCACTCCAAGCATGGTGACAACGCTCCCGCGTCGGCTTCGTCGGGATCTGGCCGCCGGACGAATGGCCCCACCGGGAACACCGGCGGGAAGAAGAACGCGTCTGCAACTTGCTCCGGTGCCGCCAGCCGCTTGAACGCTTCCGCGGTGCCAAGTTCCATCTCGTAGAACGTGTTCACCAACAGGCCATCGGCAGCGCGGATCCTCCGGCCCAACTCGACAACCTGCTCGTAACCCGGGTGCCTGGAACTGCCGCACCCGTCGGGGAGGTCCTCGCGGCACAGCGAGACGCCGCCGAGAAGCTCGAGAGGCACCGCGAAGTCGCGGTATTCGCCCGGGGCGGCGTCCTCGTGGAGCTCCAGGATGTGGCGCGTGAGGGCGACCAACGCCAGGTTGCTAGGGATGAAGAGGTACCCCGGGACGCCGAGCTCGGCGGCGACGGGCAGCGCCACGGAGCAGAGGAAGTCGGGCACCAGCGCGGCGAGCGGGGCGGCACTGGAGCCGTCGTTGATGGAGCGGAGGAGGGCGCGGATGTTGGGGACGGAGCGGCGGACGAGCTCCAGGAGCACGAACCCGTCGTGGGCGTCGGCGGGGAGGTCGTCCATCCGGACGGCGGGGAGCGCGGCGGTGGCGACGGAGGCGGGGAGGCGCGGGAGAAGCTGGCCTGCCGGGCCGGAGAGGTTGGTGAAGGTGACGATCGTGGCCGCGAAGCCGTGGAGCTCGACGAGCCGCCGCGCCAGCTCGGCCATTGGAATGAGGTGGCCGGCGCCGGGGCTGGCCAGAAGCACGACGTGCGGCCGCGGCCGCGCTCTGGGTGGCGCGGAGCCAGTGCTGGTCAACGACCCCATTCCGCCGACGGGTTAATTCTTGCGGTGCACCGTGCGTCCGTGAGCGAGATGCTGGTTGTGGTCTTGTGGATCTGGATTCCAAGGTCCGATCCCATTCGGCATGTTACGAGGTAGAGTATACAGTTTTTTGGGACCGTGCTGCGGAGGTGCCAGAATTAATCCCACATGCCTGGTCAGAGCCTCGCAGTCACAGCACCGCGAGGGAAGTCTGATTTAAATCTTGAGTTTGTAGAGAGCGACGCAAGAGCTGTATTATACCTACGGTTTTCTACGAGTTGAGAAGGGTTACGTAAAGACTTGCATATTTTAATTGGTGATTACCAGGGGCACGAGCCCACCCTAAAAATCCGGTGGGCAAAGTTTGATTAGTGGGAAGGAAAGCTCCGTACGCTTAGAGCATCTCCGACAGTAGCACAGAAGTTTCGCGCCTTAAAATAGTTTTAGCACGTCACTATAGCATTTTTAGTGCGTCGGACCCAACATTGGTTTACCAGATGCCCAAAAACGCGCGTCCAGAAAAACACGCAATGTAAGTTGTGAAGCATGCGCAATTCAGCGCCTCAAATTTGCATCATGCGATAGTGTTTTCCAGCGGGCGGCTAACCCTTTTTTGCACGCGCATTATTTTACAGCTTCTGCTGGAGCTGTCCGGCGCTCAAAAAACCCGAATTTTAGCGAGCGGATTGGGCGCCTGTTAAAGATGCTCTTACGTACTCCCTCCGTCTGGTAAAAAATGTACATATAGAATTTTAGGACAAATTATGAAGTGAAGTAAAAATGCATGGAAAAGGTACAAGCCACCATCTCTCTTCTTTTTAATTACCCAACCTCCAATGAGCTAAGTGCATATAAAAATTAAGAAGACCATGTGTAGAATGTTATTGGTCTTGATTACCGTGTGATAAGAAAGAAATGTTTTTTTCTACTTTGAAGTGCATTGGGAAGTTAGGAGTACACTCTTTTTATGAATAAAATTTATAGCCAAACGTACATCTTCACCGGACGGAGGGAGTAGATGTCTTCGTAGGTATATATTTTTGGCGACACAAGTGAATCCTGACATTTAAATCCTGAAGTCCATACTCTGACCACACGGGCAATGCTATACCTATGTAAAAAAGGTACGTAAGCTAAGGCCTTGTACAATGGGAGATGCTTAGGGGAGGTGTTTAGAGAAATAAACCAGATTTTTTTTAAGCACCGGTGCCTATTTGTACAGGGTAGACGCTTAACTAAGCGTCTATCCTGTAGAAATAGGCACCGGTGCTTTAGAAAAATTCGGTTTATTTTCGTAAGCACCTCTATAAGCATCTTTCATTGTACAAGGCCTAACAGGGTGTCCAACGTGGGGGTTATTATCGGGTATAGAGAGAGGGAGAGGCCCGCCCCCCTGAAAATCAGGGGGAGAAATTAATTGGTTGGAAGGATTACGTAAAGCTGCGCGTAAAATGTTCCGTTGGTGTAGTATTATCGCTGACCACACCGATCCCAGTCCTTTTCGACCTTCAGGCGTGTTTAGGAGTGAATTTGATGATGTTGCATTGGGAGACTCGGATTGCTAACTTTGACCATCATCACTGCAGCAGCTTGGCCTCCGCGTACTGCATGGTGGAAACGCCTCAACCACCATAGCGTCGAGCCCGTGCATGGCTTGCTGCTGCTGCCGAGTCGTGATGAAGCTCAAGAAGCCGGCGGCGGGGCAGAGTCGCGAGTGTCGTCGTGGCGCAGGTAAATGATGGAGCCCCCTGCTATGGCATGGTCGGCTGCGTGCTACTGGCCGACGCGGTCGTGCACATCAGGATCCCCTCGAGCAGCGCATGTTCCATCATTATTCATTGGCAACCACGCGCCTAGGAGCGTGCACGGACAGACGTGGATTTTTGAAGCTCAGACTTCCGAACACCTGTTATTCTTACCCTCCAACATTACTTTAACAACTATGCTACACAACTAACTTATTACATGATTTTTTTTCTATTTTTTGTTTCTTCAAAACAAAACAACAGACAAACCTTAAAACTTTGCAGGACAACAATACATTCTTACTACAATGTGGGGAAAAATCAGATTTTTTCGTCCAACATAAATAGAGAAAATGAGATTTTCTTTTTGAGTAAAAAAATATCATTTTTAGTATATATGATTCAGAAAAAAACCTTAAAGTTATTTCCTACATTATAGTTAGAATGTTTTGTTGTCCTGTAAAGTTTGAAGTTCATACGCAAGTTCATATGTTGTTTCATTTGAAAGAAGCAAAAAAGACAAAAGTGCTAGCACGAATCGCGGTGCAGAAATGGATGGCTAGATAAGGGAATGTACCAATGCCTGTGCTTTGATAAATGTTAACCGTACATGGACGACGTGTGCCTTCTTATGTACTTTTAATTTTTGGTTCATGTGTTATTAATCCTGAGTATTTATTCCACCCAATCAAATCTAATTGAAATGTATTGGAACTGATTTCCGCAGCAACACGCGGTGTATCATCTAGTTTCCCTAATTCTCGAGAATTTGGAGGAACCCTAGGTTATTACTCCTTCTGCAAAGAAGTATAAGAGCATTTAGATCACTAAAGTAGTGATCTAAATGCTTTTATATTTCTTTACAGAGGGAGTATATGATTAGAATGTGGTAATGTATTTGATCTATATAATCTTGTTGTGATGATTATTTTCACTGTGTTGTGTGAACGTTGAATGCATTATATTTGACCCATGACGTTTAGTGATCTAAATGCTTTTATATTTCTTTACAGAGGGAGTATATGATTAGAATGTGGTAATATATTTGATCTATATAATCTTGTCGTGATGATTATTTTCACTGTGTTGTGTGAACGTTGAATGCATTATATTTGCCCCAAGTGAATGTCATGGATGTCAATGGCACGGTGGTGATAGAAATTGCCTCTCTCCTTAGTGGACCTTTGGTAAGGGAACAGCCGAGATCTATATGCATTAACTAAATCCAGGGGCGTTAATCATCATCATACTTGGCTACATCTATGGAGGGATGATGATAGTTTTGCGTGATACAGAACTACGGAATTAGTGCATATCTTATTATTTGCTCCGCCCTCACAAAAACATACATCAAAATGATGAAATATTTAAACATTCACTATCATTATATACTAGTGGGGAATCCAGAGCTCTCGAGAATACCTTAATGCAATTCCTATACTACTCTTCCTTTCTCTCTCACACCCCTCTTTTACTCTAATTACAAACACATACGTCACTTGACTTGACATGGTTTGAAATGTGCACTATAGTTCTTTGCTCACAAACACTACAATAACTTGCAAGCATCGCACGATGAACCTCTAGGTTGCAAGCACAACACGAGACCACTAGGCACTTGCAAGCACAACACGACAACCTCTGAAGGTGCAAATGACCATTTCCTTCGTCTCTTTCTGGGATCGCTACTACCACTAAGCAAGCAACTACCAGATTGTTTAGTCTCTCCCATCCAAACTTACTAACATAAATCTTATCTGGCTGACATTCTGAGATGGCAAATGAACCCTTTTTATTGCAGTTTTGTATGAGCGAGATCAAACGGTGGTAGTTTTAAACTATCTGTCATGTCACTCCAAAGAAACTACCACCCCTCACAAGTAAAATTGCTAGCAAAATCATTCACAAATGCCACCACTCCTGCTGAACGTTCGCCAGCTAAGGGGGTCCTTCAGCAATCATTACCAATTTATTAATTTTGATTTATGTTGGTTCTCAGGGGCACATGTTCCATCTATCCATGTATGAAGACTGGTATCACAATCTCGATGGACCCTTTGATAATAGCTAGGAAATTTTGGAACCTCAACATATTTACAAAGCTGTTGCCATGACTCCTAAGACCCTTCAGTAATCCCTTGAAAAGTTCGTGGCAGTTGCCCCTAGCAATTAACCGAAGACTCCTGATTCTGTGCTCAAGTCTACATCAAATTCTAAAACCAAGACAGGAATCAGTAGAAGTCAAGCACTCCTGTGATGGTGATCGGAGGGTCGATCAGTACACGTTTCGCTTGTCCTGATGAAAACAGCTGCGGCAGCATGTTTGCTTCCTTTGGTGCAACACCAGGGGCTGTCCAAAGAGTAACATGTGGCCAGTCATTTTTGGAATCGATCTTCTCGCCATTTACAGTTCCAAGTTGTGCCTCGAGAGCAGCCATCTTATCAGTGTAGAGGAAGGCGTTAAACGACACTGGGACTTCCTGGTTCTGGTAGACTCCATAGCTAGCAACTGCAGCTACACCATGGGCTCTTTTGTGGGCAAGGGTGACATGAGCCTTGCTTAGGTTATCCTCCACTTTTATGCCGTTGAGAAAATTGTTTACATCACCATCATTTTCGCCCAACTGTTACAGTTACCCAATGTGTAAATGGTTAAATTAGAGAATCATCCATGACTGCTGCATGACGACAAAACCTAGCGGCAGCAGTCACATGACTACAAAAACTAGAACTGGGAAAGTTCATACACCTTAAGGACTAAGTTGAGCGCATATCTTACCTTTCGGAGAAGGCTCAATATATCTGCCTGGGGTACTGTAACCGCAGCAAAAACGATATTCCCAAACCTTCGCTTTGCAGTATCAGGAGTTTTGACATCACCTTTTGCAACAGCCTTCAACTGTTCCAGTACTTCTTTCACCGCAACATCAAATGGAACCTAATAAATGAGAACATTATAACAAAAGAAACGCATCCTCTCTTTCTGTGCAGTGAAATTTGTAAACGTCACAGTAAACAGCTTCTTATGATTCCACAGAATACCAGTGCAAGTCCCTAATTAAAGGTCATCATTTATAAACTACAAATTGCAAAACCATTCTATTGCCTAAACACAGAAAGTAAATCTAGAACTAACATGGTTACCTGAATGGAGGTAAGATAATTAGCATTCCTTGACAAGACCACACGTAGTCTTTTCTCCCACTGAGCCCATTCTTGAGCATATGAACCTTTTGATGGCTCCGCTCTGATATGACATTATTGTGAAAATCAGCCAGCATACAAATAATCATGAATTTGATAATGCGTCGCTAGTTATGAAAAAAATGACAGCTGAAACTGCACGAAGTTTGTACTCCGAGAAGGGTGTACAATGAAAACTGCTTAACAGTTTCATACCTCCCATGCCTGCTTTGATGCAGTCTGAATAAGCTCATTCCCTCGTCTAAGATAGTTTTGACATCACCAGGCAATGGAGCTCTGCATGAAATTTAAGTAGCAAACTAGCAATTCAGTGGATACAAGTACGCAAAGCAACATATCAATCAGAATGTACGAAGAGGACGTAGCCATTTTCTCTGGCACATGATATGAAAAACCGCACATTTATCTGGATAACAAATGTATTGAACAAGTTGTCTTCCTAAATGTTTAATCAAGTGAAAATAAAATAAATGTATAGCTCTACTAACATGGTATTGTAGAGACATGGAATGAAAAATGGATTGCCCAGCCATATAAAAGAATGGGGCAGACAGCATCAAGAATATAAGAAACAGGACATTTCATAAACTAGTGGCGGAAATAGTAACATTAATCTTACCTCTCTGGCTTCAGGAGAGGCATCTTAACCAAAGAGCCAAAACGCTCATATAATTCACTTTCAAATTCTCTTCGGGACTGAAATTAGTTTATTGATGAACATTGATAATTTGGTATATTCCAGCAGGAGTTGAAACAGTTTTTCATTAAATGTACATACCTTGCCATCATAGAGGTTGTAAAACATTAGCAAAATATAGCCAGCATTTGGTGATGCTTTGTCCAGATTTCCCTTTTATAAATTATGGAAACAATTTAGAATGTATAACGGTGAGTATCAACAAACTTGTGTAAGAGCAAATATCGTGTACATACCGGATGATTGACCCGTTGGAGTACACGAAACATGAAAACAGCAAGAGCTTCAAGAGAGAATGGATTTGAATCGGTGCCTGTTGATTCAAGGAACAAGAAGAAAACTTATGAAACTTATTCAAGAACAAGGCATGACCAGTTGTAAACAGAGATGTATGCAATAAAATTTGTAATGTCGATCCAGAATTTTAACAATCCCCTTGCAGGATATATGGAAGAGTGGATTTTCAGAGGACGAGCGCCTTCAGTATCTTTATCTGGGCCATTAAATCCGGACTCGTGATTCTGGAACCGTTGACCATCTGGATTTTCGCACAGTTGATTTGTTGAATACAAGTAGCAAACGCGTAAGCGGTGGCATAGGGATGCAACACATGCTGTGTTGTTTCCTTCCAAGGGACAGGGGCTGGCGCTGGAAAGGGTGGTGATGCAAAGGAACTGGACCGACATGGGAGGCTCTACTGCCCGGCCGGGATGCTGGCCCTTTCCTCTATTTCTGCCGATGCCCACTCTCTCTCTCTCTCTCTAGACAGCGCTATAACTCCGACGACGAAAAAAAAATCAACATTCTTCTTCTTTGCGAGGAAAAGGTCTAGATCCATCATGGTCTGCTGGAGTTCATCCCAACACAGATGTGGTGCTGGGCTGCAACACCAGGAGTGAAGGCAGTAACCAAAGAATGGAGCTATGGAGCTCGTGACTCTGTCGTCTTCATGAGGGTATTGCTTATGTCCGCTAATGGAGGTGGCAGGAGTGCACGATGGTCGTGGAGATTGTTTAAGGTGGCGAGGCACCAGATCTGGCAGCGTAGACACCAACCCTGCCAAGATCTCAGCCGGCATTAGTGTGGCCTTTGGTTCCGTCAGTTCAGAATTGATTGTTCACGGCAGGGTAGATTCAACCAGTTGTTTCTGTATATTACTATTCTCTTACCTGGTGTTATAACCGGACCATATCTTACCTAATTGAGTTTTTCTAGGATTCAGGGGCAATATGGTCATATTTGTGCCATGCCAATCTTGGAGGTTAGTTTTGAGGATTTTGTCTGACCTGTACAAGTCAGATCGTAAATCTGGTGGTGAACCAGTGCATGTGTTCTTGTTGAAATTTGGTTGGACTCCAATTCCTGATAGTTATCTATTTGTTCATGCGTTAGGGCCTCTAAATCCAGAGTCTCACCACTGATTGAATGGATTCAAATGGAATCGACACTAATTGCAAATTGGTTCTCACTTAATTGAGTTACTGCATAACGGTGATGCTTTGTTCATGTTAATGCGGCAATGGTTCATGTCGTGAGAAATTTTTGATAAAAAGTGGTGATTTAGGCGTAAAGTTTTGATACTCAAAATATTGATGTCTTGTGCAGACCTGCTGTTAACTGCAGATCATGACACTGTTAATTTAGATTAGTCAAGCTCAAGCCAATATTGCAGCGAGCCTTTTCTCCTTGAAAAAAACAATCAATGGTGATGTCAATTGCAAATCTTAATCACAAACTATTCAAATTTTGAAGTAAGACCCATGTATGTGTGTCAGTGGGCATGCCCCGGCACAGAAACATGTTTGGCCGCATTGACTGCCGTGGCCCATGAGCCAGGCCACCCTTCTGCGGATGAAATAGGACATCAAGTAATCAATCTTCCCTACCTATACTGCTGGTGAATATATCAACATAGCCGATCCCAATGCACCTGTGCGGACATGATTGCGAGCTATCAGGTGCTCGTCCACCAAAAGGACTTATTGGGAACCTAAGCCCCTATTGTGGCAAGTCAATAAGAGGCCTCAAGGAGACTATTAATGAAGTCATGGGGTCCACATGATCTCTAGATTGATTTGAGTGCGATGTGTCAACACAATTCAAACAGATGCAAAAGTTCCCAGAGAAATGCAATTTGATGTTTCTCTTTTGAGTTCCTTGCGAAATGAAAAATAAATAATGAAGCACAAGTTACCTTCAGAATCAGGAATAACAGGAACAGCAGCAGCCTTTGTCATCCCACACATATCCTCAATCTGGAATAAATGATTTATCAGTTCAGTTCTTCCTATATTGTCAGAACCAATTTTCAAGGGGAAACAAAGCAAGGAAACAGTAATCTTGCCTGCCGCCAGACTTCCTCATTTGGTGCATTTTTATCAGCAAGGGTTATTCTAAATGGTTTCTTTTTTCGCTCATCAGCAACCTTTTGCCAGTATCTTCCTGTAAGGGTGGACAGTTAACAAAATGGTCAAATAAATAATGTATTACTTTGGCCGAAATATAACACCTAAAACAGCAGGAAAATTCTGAAGCAATAGGTAGCGACACAAAATTTGTGGCAATCTGAAAAACACTGACACTGATATACTGATAAATCTCTACTGCTATAATGCGGCAGTTATGAAATTGGATTTGCCACACTTCTTTTGTTTTCTCGTCAACACAACATTGGCAGTCCATTTCTCAGCTATCTACCAGGCATGCAGACGCGTAATCGAACAGCTAAGAACTACCGGATTCGCTCCCTGTTCTGGCGTCCCAGGGGCATACACATGCCAAACTCTGTGTACAATAATAAACAGAACAAAATATTCAAACTACATCGGCATCCCATGCGAGGGGCATTAAGAATATTCCTGCCACCTCATAATATGCATGTGCGGCACCGGCACAGCAACATTACTTTGCGTGTTTTGCCCCTCTCTGTATGTAAATAATACTAGCTCTGAACATGTTTATTGGTCCGAAAGTGCTCCGGAGATGTAAACTGGGGATAATGTTCTATCTCTAATCAAGCTGGCTAAAGTGGTCTACTGTCCATGGAAAATTTATTTCTTGGCAAAAAGCAAAGCTTATCAGCTGCTCTTTAGAGAATAATGAATAATATCTTTGTCAGACCAAGGCACACACCAATAATCAATTATCGTGGTGAACAATAGGGTAGTCCTAGAGAAGGCACAGCTGTGATGATCGACTATATGTGACCACTAGAAAGCTGGAACAATTGAACGCATCCACACTCCAGTTTGTAGATCTAAGAACAAGTTGGGCCCGATGAACATCACTAGAAAATGTTGCCAAATGTTCCATACCTTTAGTACGATCTCCCATCAAACTATGAAGAGGACGATTATCACCAAGGCCACCGGGCGTGTTTAATATTTGCTCACATAAAGCAGACTTCGCACAACCAGGTATACCTGAAAGAAGAATAAACATGACAAAAGAAGATAATGAGCAATAGTAATTAGTAAGCGAGAAATGTTTGGCAGCAGATATATTTTATCAAAAACTGTTTCAGGTATGAACCAGGTGTTGCATGACTTCATATGATACGTTGATAATAGATATAAGGAGGTAATATATATACAAACACGGCATTACTGAAGAAAACAAGGTTTGTCTGGCATTGAGGCATACTGACACCAAACTTAGGGCCTATACGGTCTGGCATAAAGCATATGCTCATTGGATTTATAAGCTTAATCCAAGCAGCCAAAGACCAAAGAACAAGTATTTTATGCTTACGGATATGAACATCTGCTAGTACCCAACTTCTATGGCTAATTAATCTGCTTTATCTGGTTTATAAGCTATTAAGTTCAATAGCTGACATAAGCCAAAGCCACGCCAAATAGGGTTCCTACATCTTATAAATGCTCAAGCATGTTCAAAAATTCAGAACCAAGAATCTGTCGTCCTTTTTCTATCTTTCTTGAGCAGTGGTAAACATTCTCAGTATCCCTATTATTACAATCACCGAGTACAATTGAAAATCAATAATCTTTAAGTCTCAGAATCTGGTCGAAATCAAAATTACCAGGAAAGAAGACAATAAGGCCCTCAGTTTTCGAAACAACGTCCAGGGATGTCGACGTAGGACTAGAAGGAGCTGTCCCACGTTCTGGCTGAAGGTCACCCTCTTCATCTCTCTGTGCATCAAGTATGGCCAAGAAATTTTCTGTTTGAACCAAGTCACCAGCAGCCCCTATCAAAGCCTGGTTTGCAGGACTACGCTTAGCATATTGTTCAAGGAAAGGTTCTGCTTCGCTAAGATATGTTGAGGATGGCAGCTGCTTATTTTGATACTTTCTTCTGATGTATACAGCCCTACAATGGGTAACCAGTTTAATTAACACAAACGTTTGCAAGAAACTAAGGATACATGCTATGAAGAGAGAATTTAGCAATATACCATTCGTCCAACATTTTGGTGAGCTCTTTCTGCTTACTTGCTGATGTTCCCCAAATCTTCATTTGCCTATTAACAAATTCAGGAACATTAATATCAGGGAAAGCACTGTTTGTATACGGTACAAAAGCAGCAAGACCATGTAATTAGTCACAATTGGCAACTCAGCTACAGCAATTACATGTGGTAGAATCTTCAAGCATGAAATCATCACTTGCCGAAGGAAAATTCTTGAATTTCACAAAGTTATAGACATCTGTGTGTCCCTGCCTTATAGGTATTGTCATTCGCTGTTATATATATACCAACTAGGTTGAAGGCTGGAGGATGTGTTACAACTGTTTTCTGAAATTACATAAATTATGGAGAGCACGAAACTAAACCAGCAATTATAAAGTTCACAAAATAGTTAATTGTCTCAATTGGCATTGATTTCCTATCAATTGTTCATAGAGAAGCAGAGGTGAAGCTTGAAAGTTGGATAAGAGATTGGCCTACATGGCATACCTCAGGTAATAAGTTCTATACGCAGATGGGCCATCTTTGAAGAGGGTGGACAGGCCATTCCGAATTAAAAATGTCCTTATCTGTCAGGTAGAAATACAAGAAAATTCTTAGAAAAAACATATTCAGCAAAGTTAAACCTATACAGTTGTAGACCTCTCCCATGTGCAAGAATAAAGAATCTACTGAAGGAAAGGGAGTCCATAGAGAAATGTCAGGGGGAGATCCGCAGGAAGTAACAGGAACGCACAACCATAAGCATATTAGTACCATTGCAAAACTTAATTACCAAATTCAACATGAAAGTAACCAATCCCAAGTAAACAGCATAGTATTCATATCTCAAGAAGTTGACCAATCAGCCAAGTCCCAAAAGAAGCTGAAAACGATAGCAAAGTACCTTATAGGTCAGAAATTTGAGTTTAACCATCAAATTTGAATCCTCATCAGCCAGACCATCCTTACTTGACAAACTTGAATCCAAAGCACCATTGATATTTCTCAGTAAAGTGTTACTGTCTTTGGAAAGTTCAGCAGCCTTCTTATTATTCGCCTTGAACAGGTTTACATCAACGAAGAAACCTAACCATGAAACGTAGATCAGTCAAAGGCACATCAGTGCATGTATTAATTGCAAGAGCTAAAAATTGATTGTCATGAGAGGTGAAAGTTTTATATAAGAAAAGGTTCAACTTACCTCTGTACAGTGGCCACAACTCTTGATTTTTCCTATAAAGGGAATGCAGGATTCATTAGACCTAATAAATCTCAAAAAGAGAAGCATAAAGAAAATACTTCCATAAGCTAATGAGATAACTCTCTCCAATTCATATTACAAGGCGTAACTTAGTCAGGAGTGGGAATTCAATAAGCCCATTAATAGTATAGGAAAATGACCATGGTAGCCATGAAGTCATTGTCTATGGAAGGAGAAAACAATTAGTACAAGTATTTAACCATAAAAATGAAGGGAGATGAGAGATGAATGGTGGCAAAAGCGACAAAAAATAGTTACTTCCAAATGCAGGCCTTATATTTTTAAGAAGGGTGCAAAATTAAACTTTATAGTTTGATGAAATGGAGGGAGTCATACACAAGTATGATTTCACAAGCTTACCTCATCTCTTGCTGATAGCGTCTAAAAACAGAATCACTGTACACATGGATAACCATCTTGTAACACAAGTTATCATTTGAAAGAGAATCAACCTTTTGATAATTCCAGTAAGATTTGAAAGATGCAGAGAAATTTTTCCGCTTCATCAGACCAATCATCTCCTGTAACAGTCCAGAACAGGAAGAATTACCATATAACAAGCTATTGGCTTACTGGTGTTGCAGTTAACATGCATTTAGAATGGGAGTATCTCTATTACAGTCAAGAACAATCTATTGTTGGACAAGAACCAATAAAATCTGCTAACCTGTAATTTCTTAGTTGCATAGTCCGTGGGATGTGCTTGCAAAAAATGAGTGACAACTGATTTATCAGCATTTCGAGACTGAGCCTCAAGACCACTGTATCCAAACCAATCACGGTGGTCTGGACACATTGAAGATCCAACATTTTCAAGAAGGGATTTAATTTGCTGTCATGTAAAAGTAGAAGTTACAGCAAGGTAGAACCAATACAAAGTTAAGACAAAGCACGAAGGAGAGGAGAATACCACTTCACAGCATTAAATATTACCTGCTTCTCATCTGACCTATTAGCAGCACATATGTCTCGTAAACTTGGTCCTAAATCAGAGTCACCTGCATATAATAGTAACTCTGTGAATCAGTAGACATATAAAGTGTTTACAACTTCACAGATAAGAAGTCTCAAACAATCTCGGAACACGATCAAATGCATCAGAAAATCTTTGTTAGGATAGATGCATATTGTACTACTTGAGAAGAATTGAACGATTGTGATTAACCTCTGTGATCTACAGATCCAACCATGATATATCAATTGCTAATGATTACAAAATAGTTATGCATGTAATGTGTAGGCATTTTTTTTGGAAAACGGCAAATCTCTGTATCTGTATCGGACTATCAGAATATGTATTTGACTATAAGCATTGGTGTTGCAGAGTTTAGCTCAGAGTCGGAAGCACACTAAGTGACTGGCAGGATTAGCACTGCCATGGTATAAAAACTACAAATATAATAAAACCAAAAAAAAAGGAAGCCTGGTTTTCTTTATATGAGAGGAAGTCGACTTCAACTTTTTTTTAAAGAAGACACTCAATATTTAGATGAAAGCTTGGTCAAGGTCATCTATAGATAAACCGAAACCTTCCTAAATAACTCATCTATTCACTCAAACAACAAGATAGATTCATTATAGTGGCTTACCTCCATCTAATGAAGGTATTGGAAAGTTCCTCAAAACCTCTTCCATTTGAACTGAACTTTCACGACTAACAATACGGGCAACCAGACCTTCAAGAATCTCACCCTGCACCATTACATGATCCTTTGACCCTAGAACAAATAGTTAGTACTTTGATAGTGGGGAGAGATAAAAATATACCAGACCAGTTTAGAGCAGCAATGTAGACAAAAGAGTATCAGGAAAAAAGAACTTTCAAGATAGTCATACCGGGCACAGATATGTCAGCTATTTCATCAAGGGCTTTGCATACAGGTGTGGCAGTACCCTCTTCACACAAAGCGTCATAGGCAGCAAAGAATGAAGTGGCAGATTTCCTAATGGAGATGTAGACAGAAAGCATAACAACGTTATGAGCGGACCCGGCGCCGAATGAATATGTGCATTCATCCCAAAGTGATACTTGCATGCGATCAAACAGATGAATGAAATGAAAACTGTTCGGTGACAGGCACCAAGAAAAATCTGTAGGACAATTTCTAGCAATAATGCAATATAGACAGTTCACTTAAGAGCTCCAAGAGGATGCACATCAACGTAACAGTTGATGATACACAGGAGAACAGAACAAGAATTTAGTAACTTCACAAGCATAGGTTGGCTGATTTTCATATTCAAGCAACAATCTAATGTGGCAAACATATTAACACAGCACTTGCTTTTGAAACACTGGACGGTTGCAAAACATGGGATGTCACAATTAAGAAGTAGATTGGAGGTCTTCTCTCTTCTGTACAGTGCGACTACATGAGGTACCATTATTAAATAAATAAATTGTACCAAGTCTTCCACCCTCCCTTAGTCCCATTAAATGGGCAATGCAGATATCATGTCAAACACTGTGGGTGTGCATATATGAGCGTCTGCATTTGTACTGTTTTTCTAAAAGTATATTGTGTCAAACAAGGCAGCCAAACACTATAGGCGGAGAACCTTCCACGCATGAAGTTATCAGATAGGCACCTTGTGGAAAATAGCCAGACATGATTTGTTGGTAGCCGCCATTTCCGACAAAATGAAATCACCTCTGGGGTAGAATAGAACTGAGGCTTGCCATGGCCCAATTCTGTCACAGCTGTAACCACAGCTGCACAAAAGCCAAAATATAATTGATATAACATCATACCAAAGGAGATTATCAATAATGAGGAAGTTGATGAACTGGAACAAATGCAGCAGGTGACTTCATACTTCAGAAGGAAAATGTAAGAATAATGCAGCATTTACAGCTTGAATGCAATATCAGAATGAAATTATGGCGAACAAAGTATACATTGAACAGTGAACACTTTAGTCAGGAGAAAAATAGGCATACCATAATCATCCTTTGGCCTTTGCCCATGGTCTCCTAATACAGCTGTCACAAGTTCCATTGAAATACATATTCGGTTTTTCTAGAAGCACAAAACAGGGGCAAAATCAGAAATCTTAAGAGAACTGCTGAGAACAAAAGGCACAGATGATAAAGAATGCTTGATTGTGCTTAATTCCAACAAACTAGCTCCAACAGTCAAATAAGCACCAAGGCGATTTGTGATTTAATTGGAAAGCATTAGATTTTATATTTGCTTATGTGAGTTTGTACAAATTTGGAAAGATGTCAAATTAAGGAGCTGGGATAAAAAAAATCAAAGTGCAAATATATATATATAATAATAATAATTACCCTAGTTGCACTCATACTGTAAGCTAAGACTTCACAGTGGATAGTAACATACACATATCCCTAGACTATGTTACTACCTTCATAGTGGGTAGTAACATAAGTGTGGTGTCATGCAAAGCTTCATTTATTAGGTTATAGACTCATATTGCATTGGGACATGTGATGTTACGGTAACTAGCTAAGTTACTCAAACTACCTCTCTCCTCATTAACTCATTGCCACATAAGCAAATTTGCTGAGTTGAACTCGATGTTACTGCTGAAGTTACTCCCACTGTGGCTAGTCTAAAGAATTGATGTGTATCAAGTACTGAAAGGCCCAGACACAGGAACATGGAGAACAAAAGTCAACACATGAAATTCTTGACAAAAGCTGCAATGGGTGTGGAATACCTCGAGAAAATCATTGAATTCCGCTTGCATTTTAGGAGCTTTGCCGCCCCAAGCTTCATGAAATAAGCGACCCAGGACAAAAACGCCCACGGCGGTGAAGCTACAAGCAGAATTTATGCCTTCAGTCAGAACACAAGTAGCTCAAGGAAAATAATGCAGATAAAAGAACAGAGCGTACATATTTCCAAAGCTGTTCTTGGCATATGCACCACCACGGTGACCAGCATACATGAATAGAGATCCTGAGTGCTTTTGCGTAACCTGGAAAAACAAAATATCTTAGCAGGATATACACTTCTTATTAGGCAGCAGGGTAATCACATCGAACAAACAGTATAGACTCTAGTTTTAGTTCCCAAAAGGCAATTAATTAGAAGGAAATGACGAATTAGATATACCTCAATGGTAGCTAATCCCTGCGACACGATCTCAATCATCCGAGTTCTTTTCTGCAATCACACAGGTGGGGTCACAGTGAAAATTCTAGTTAATATTCCATTTACTAAATGGGAATAAGAGACACTAAATGAGCCAGATCCCACTGTTACTAAAATATCTCCTGTATAGTTAGCTCATTAACATATTCTCATCAAAAACAACTAAATACGTTCATATTAATCAAACCCATCAAGGTCTATAGAGCTACATTGCAGATTGCAGACATCATGTTCAAGCATACAATGGCTGAAAGTACAGTGGAGTGCATGGATTACTCAGCAAAAAAAACTCTTATATCACAAATGCCATGGAAACCTATCAAAGTGAGCAATACTGATTTAAAAAGTTGGAAACTAGGCTCCTTTTACTCTTTTAGCATTGCGGTAGATTCTGATAATTCCGTTGAACCACTTTTAGATATTCTTATTATATTTTGTTTGTTGTGTCCCAAATCATACAAGGACAATCACTGGAAAACTAAATTTATCTATTGATCTGATTTACTAAAAGGAGTAATAGACTTTCAAGTTTCAACACGCTCTTGTCAAACACATCAACCGCAAACTAAGCCCAAGTGTAGCAGGACAATTAAGGTGGCCTGTCTTATAACCATTATAAAGTATGGCTACTGGAAACAGCGGAACAAGGTCGCAAATCATGATGTTCAAGGTCTATACAGCTACAATGCAGACTGCAGACATCATTCTCAAGCATCCAATTGGCTGAAAGTACAGTGGGGTGCATGGATTATACTCTGATGAAAAAACTCTGTTTCTGCACAGTGGAATAGAAACCTCGAAAAAAAATGAGCAATACTCTTTTAGCATTACGGTAGATTATGAAGTTCCATTGAACCGCTTTAGATAGCCGTGTGTTGCATTTATTGTGTTCCAAAACCATATGAGAACAGTCAGTGGAAAACAGAATTTACGGATTAATCAGATTCTCTAAACAGAGTAATAGACTTCTCACACGTTCTTCTCCAAACCAACTTGTAAACAAGCACATCACATCAAACGCAAACTGAGCCCAAGTGTACCAGGAATATTACGGTGGGCAGTCCCATCAACTACTCATAATGTTGAGTAATTAACTATGAAGTTGGGTCAATGAATGGCTACAGGAAACTGTGCAACTAAACCGCTACTCGTAATGTGAACACCGAGCAGTTCCCCGACGGTTACTCAGGACACACTCGCGTTGTCACAAGGTGATCGAAGCAACGAGCAATTCAACAAACACCATGAGGGGGACCCAAGCAGCCACGCACCTCCTGATCAGATTTCTCGTTCTCGAACTTGGGGTAGAAGGTGGCCCTGATCTGCGCTTCGGTGAAGGTGTTGTTGTCGACCGAGAACTCCGCGGCCCCCTTGATCAGCCTGGAGAGCTTGTCGCCGGCGCCGCCCTGCTCGGCGGCGGTGACCGCGGAGGACGAGGACGAGGAGGCCGAGGTCGCGTAGCCCCTGGGCACCCACACCTGGGCCGCGCCTGCCGTGCTCGGCGCAAGGGCCATCCTCTCGACGGCCGCGGACGAGGGGGCGGGGGCGGCCTTCGGCTTCCATCTCTGCTGCGTCTGCTTGCCCTGCGGGAGACGCGGTTAGGGTTTGGGAAGCTCGAGAGGAGGAGGAGGAGGAGGAGGAGGAGGGAGGAGGGGCGTACGTGGTCGCGGCGAGGAGGCATTGCGAAGGGCGGGGCGGGGAGGAGGAGGGGGAGGAACCGCCTGGGGCTGTGGGAGAGAGAGAGGGAGAGCGACATATAAGTGCCGGGCACGACGCCGGGGCGGGGGATGGAAGTCGGTGGGGATAGTTGCGCCGCCGAAGGCACGGCGGGTTCAGGAGGGTTTAGCGGCGGTGGCAGGAATGCAATGCTAAGACTTGGGCCGGGCCATTTTGGGACGGCCCGAGGCTCGCCTGCAATGGCATTATGGTGGGACAGTCCACTACCAAGTTACAGCAGTAGAAGCAACAGAGCGCTCGACCAGCGGGTTTTTTTCTCAGTGAGCAAGCGCTGGGTTTTTTAGCATCAGTTTTTCTTGTTTCATCATTTCTAATGTTTTGTTCATTTATTTATGGAAAACGCTTAAAACCATCCGGCTGATTTTTCTCTCTCGTAAGCCTCCTTCTTCGAGCGCCACGTGCCCCCGTCAGGCTGTCCACCGTTTTCCCCAATAGCCCAACCTTATCTATCTCTACGAAGCGTCCTCCACACATTTTTCTTTCTTCTCTCTTTTTCCTTGCATCTCATCGCCAGAGGCCAGAGGAGACGAGTCATGGCGAGCACCACCACTAGCAGCCGGAGCTCCTCCGCTGCATTGCTGGAGGCGGCATGGCTGCAAAAGCACCATCCATGGAGGAGGCCATGGCGAACACCACCACATCAGCAGGGGGACCGGGAGTTGCAGTCGACGATGCAAAACGGCGGTCGTCGACGAGCGCCAGTGCTGCAACGCAGCAACTCGTCCATGGCCGCCGGGATGTGTTGCAACCTCGACTGCACTGCAGTGCAACCTCATGCTCCCGCAGTGGAGCGCTCGTCGGTGATGGCGGAGCTGCAGTGGAGCACTTGTCGGCGACGGCGGAGCTGCAGTGGAGCACTTGTCGGCGACGGCGGAGCTGCAGTGGAGCGCTCGCGCGATAGCGGCAGAGCTGCAATGGAGCGCTCGGCGCCCATAGAGGTCTGGAATGGGGTCCTCGTCGCCGGTGGCAGAGCAGCAATGGAGCGCTCGTCGCTCGCGGAGGAGCTTCAATGGAGCACTCGCGCGACGGCGGCGGAGCTGCAATGGAGCGCTCGTCGCCCGTGGGGAGCTACAATGGAGTGCTTGTTGCCGGCAACGGAGCTGCAATGGAGCGATCCGATGCAGCACTCGCACGACCGGCGGCGATGATGCGTTGTGGCAGGTTGGTCTGTGCAAAAAAGACCTGCCATGGCCGGTGGCGGTGTTGTAGGGGAGGGACCGGGTTGCTGGTGTTGGGAATCGTAGCATAATTTTAAAATTTTCCTACGTTCACCAAGATACATCTATGGAGTGTACTAGCAACGAGGGGAGGGGAGTGCATCTACATACCCTTGTAGATCGCGAGCGGAAGCGTTCCAATGAACGTGGATGACGGAGTCGTACTCGCCGTGATCCAAATCACCGATGACCGAGTGCCGAACGGACGGCACCTCCGCGTTCAACACACGTACGGTGCAGCGACGTCTCCTCCTTCTTGATCCAGCAAGGGGGAAGGAGAGGTTGATGGAGATCCAGCAGCACGACGGCGTGGTGGTGGATGTAGCGGGTCTCGTGCAGGGCTTCGCTGAGCTTCTACGAGAGAGAGAGAGAGGTGTTGCAGGGGAGGAGGGAGGCGCCCAAGGCTGTTGTTTGCTGCCCTCCCTCCCCCCCACTATATATAGGGCCAAGGGAGAGGGGGGGCGCAGCCTTGCCCCTTCCTCCAAGGAAGGGTGCGGCCAGGGGGGGAGTCCTTCCCCCCCAAGGCACCTCGGAGGTGCCTTCCCCCTTTAGGACTCTCCCTTTTTTCTTATCTCTTGCGCATGGGCTTCTTGGGGCTGGTGCCCTTGGCCCATATAGGCCAAGGCGCACCCCTTACAGCCCATGTGGCCCCCCGGGGCTGGTGGACCCCCTTGGTGGACCCCCGGACCCCTTTCGGCACTCCCGGTACAATACCGATAAAGCACGAAACTTTTCCGGCGACCAAAATAAGACTTCCCATATATAAATCTTTACCTCCGGACCATTCCGGAACCTCTCGTGACGTCCGGGATCTCATCCGGGACTCCGAACAACTTTCGGGTTTCCGCATACATATATCTCTACAACCCTAGCGTCACCGGACCTTAAGTGTGTAGACCCTACGGGTTCGGGAGACATGCAGACATGACCGAGACGCCTCTCCGGTCAATAACCAACAGCGGGATCTGGATACCCATGTTGGCTCCCACATGTTCCACGATGATATCATCGGATGAACCACGGTGTCGAGGATTCAATCAATCCGTATGCAATTCCCTTTATCAATCGGTATGTTACTTGCCCGAGATTCGATCGTCGGTATCCCAATACCTTGTTCAATCTCGTTACCGGCAAGTCTCTTTACTCGTACCGCAATGCATGATCCCGTGACTAACGCCTTAGTCACATTGAGCTCATTATGATGATGCATTACCGAGTGGGCCCAGAGATACCTATCCGTCATATGGAGTGACAAATCCCAGTCTCGATCCGTGCCAACCCAACAGACACTTTCGGAGATACCCGAAATGCACCTTTATAGTCACCCAGTTACGTTGTGACGTTTGGCACACCCAAAGCACTCCTACGGTATCCGGGAGTTGCACGATCTCATGGTCTAAGGAAAAGATACTTGACATTGGAAAAGCTCTAGCAAACGAAACTACACGATCTTTTATGCTATGCTTAGGATTGGGTCTTGTCCATCACATCATTCTCCTAATGATGTGATCCCGTTATCAATGACATCCAATGTCCATAGTCAGGAAACCGTGACTATCTGTTGATCAACGAGCTAGTCAACTAGAGGCTTACTAGGGACAGGCTGTGGTCTATGTATTCACACATGTATCACGATTTCCGGACAATACAATTATAGCATGAATAACAGACAATTACCATGAACAAAGAAATATAATAATAACCATTTATTATTGCCTCTAGGGCATATTTCCAACAGTCTCCCACTTGTACTAGAGTCAATAATCTAGTTACATTGTGATGAATCGAACACCCATTGCGTCCTGGTGTTGATCATGTTTTGCTCTAGGGAGAGGTTTAGTCAACGGATCTGCTACATTCAGGTCCGTATGTACTTTACAAATATCTATGTCTCCATTTTGAACACTTTCACGAATGGAGTTGAAGCGACGCTTGATATGCCTGGTCTTCCTGTGAAACCTGGGCTCCTTCGCAAGGGCAATAGCTCCAGTGTTGTCACAGAAGAGAGTCATTGGGCCCGACGCATTGGGAATCACCCCTAGGTCGGTAATGAACTCCTTCATCCAGACTGCTTCCTGTGCTGCCTCCGAGGCTGCCATGTACTCCGCTTCACATGTAGATCCCGCCACGACGCTTTGCTTGCAACTGCACCAGCTTACTGCTCCTCTATTCAATATATACACGTATCCGGTCTGTGACTTCGAGTCATCCAGATCTGTGTCGAAGCTAGCGTCGACGTAACCCTTTACGACGAGCTCTTCGTCACCTCCATAAACGAGAAACATATCCTTAGTCCTCTTCAGGTACTTCAGGATATTCTTGACCGCTGTCCAGTGTTCCTTGCCGGGATTACTTTGGTACCTTCCTACCAAACTTACGGCAAGGTTTACATCAGGTCTGGTACACAGCATGGCATACATAATAGACCCTATGGCCGAGGCATAGGGGATGACACTCATCTGTTCTATATCTTCTGCCGTGGTCGGGCATTGAGCCGTGCTCAATTGCACACCTTGCAATACAGGCAAGAACCCCTTCTTGGACTGATCCATACTGAACTTCTTCAATATCTTGTCAAGGTATGTACTCTGTGAAAGACCAATGAGGCGTCTTGATCTATCCCTATAGATCTTGATGCCTAATATATAAGCAGCTTCTCCAAGGTCATTCATTGAAAAACACTTATTCAAATAGGCCTTTATACTTTCCAAGAATTCTATATCATTTCCCATCAATAGTATGTCATCCACATATAATATGAGAAATGCTACAGAGCTCCCACTCACTTTCTTGTAAACACAGGCTTCTCCATAAGTCTGTGTAAACCCAAACGCTTTGATCATCTCATCAAAGCGAATGTTCCAACTCCGAGATGCTTGCACCAGCCCATAAATTGAGCGTTGGAGCTTGCATACTTTGTTAGCATTCTTAGGATTGACAAAACCTTCCGGCTGCATCATATACAACTCTTCCTTAAGGAAGCCGTTAAGGAATGCCGTTTTGACGTCCATCTGCCATATCTCATAATCATAGTATGCGGCAATTGCTAACATGATTCAGACGGACTTCAGCTTCGCTACGGGTGAGAAAGTCTCATCGTAGTCAACCCCTTGAACTTGTCGATAACCCTTAGCGACAAGTCGAGCTTTGTAGATGGTCACATTACCATCTGCGTCCGTCTTCTTCTTAAAGATCCATTTGTTTTCTATGGCTCGCCGCTCATCGGGCAAGTCAGTCAAAGTCCATACTTTGTTTTCATACATGGATTCTATCTCGGATTTCATGGCTTCTAGCCATTTGTCGGAATCCGGGCCCGCCATCGCTTCTTCATAGTTCGAAGGTTCACCGTTGTCTAACAACATGATTTCCAGGACAGGGTTGCCGTACCACTCTGGTGCGGAACGTGTCCTTGTGGACCTACGAAGTTCAGCAACTTGATTTGAAGCTTCATGATCATCATCATTAACTTCCTCCCCAGTCGGTGTAGGCACCACAGGAACATTTTCCCGTGCTGCGCTACTTTCCGGTTCGGAAGGGGTGACTATCACCTCATCAAGTTCCACTTTCCTCCCACTCAATTCTTTCGAGAGAAACTCCTTCTCTAGAAAGGACCCGTTCTTGGCAACGAAGATCTTGCCTTCGGATCTGAGGTAGAAGGTATACCCAATAGTTTCCTTAGGGTATCCTATGAAGACGCATTTTTCCGATTTGGGTTCGAGCTTTTCAGGTTGAAGTTTCTTGACATAAGCATCGCATCCCCAAACTTTTAGAAACGACAGCTTAGGTTTCTTCCCAAACCATAATTCATACGGTGTCGTCTCAACGGATTTCGACGGAGCCCTATTTAAAGTGAATGCGGCAGTCTCTAAAGCATAACCCCAAAATGAGAGCGGTAAGTCGGTAAGAGACATCATAGATCGCACCATATCCAATAGAGTGCGATTACGACGTTCGGACACACCATTTCTCTGAGGTGTTCCAGGCGGCGTGAGTTGTGAAACTATTCCACATTTCCTTAAGTGTGTACCAAATTCGTGACTTAAATATTCTCCACCACGATCTGATCGTAAGAATTTTATTTTCCTGTCACGTTGATTCTCAACTTCACTCTGAAATTCCTTGAACTTTTCAAAGGTTTCAGACTTGTGTTTCATTAGGTAGACATACCCATATCTACTTAAATCATCAGTGAGAGTGAGAACATAACGATATCCTCCGTGAGCCTCAACACTCATTGGACCGCACACATCGGTATGTATGATTTCCAATAGGTTGGTTGCTCGCTCCATTGTTCCGGAGAACGGAGTCTTGGTCATCTTACCCATGAGGCATGGTTCGCACGTGTCAAATGATTCGTAATCAAGAGACTCCAAAAGTCCATCTGCATGGAGCTTCTTCATGCGCTTGACACCAATGTGACCAAGGCGGCAGTGCCACAAGTATGTGGGATTATCGTTATCAACTTTACATTTTTTGGTATTCACACTATGAACATGTGTAACATCACGTTCGAGATTCATCAAAAATAAACCATTGACCAGCGGGGCATGACCATAAAACATATCTCTCAAATAAATAGAACAACCATTATTCTCAGATTTAAATGAGTAGCCATCTCGAATTAAACGAGATCCAGATACAATGTTCATGCTCAAAGCTGGCACTAAATAACAATTATTGAGGTTTAAAACTAATCCCGTGGGTAGATGCAGAGGTAGCGTGCCGACGGCGATCACATCGACCTTGGAACCATTCCCGACGCGCATCGTCACCTCGTCCTTTGCCAGTCTCCGTTTATTCCGTAGTTCCTGTTTTGAGTTACAAATATGAGCAACCGCACCGGTATCAAATACCCAGGAGCTACTACGAGTACTGGTAAGGTACACATCAATTACTTGTATATCACATATACCTTGGGTATTGCCGGCCTTCTTCTTGTCCGCTAAATATTTGGGGCAGTTCCGCTTCCAGTGACCACTTCCCTTGCAGTAAAAGCACTCAGTCTCGGGCTTGGGTCCATTCTTTGACTTCTTCCCGGTAACTGGCTTACCGGGCGCGGCAACTCCCTTGTCGTCCTTCTTGAAGTTCTTCTTACCCTTGCCCTTCTTGAACTTAGTGGTTTTATTCACCATCAACACTTGATGTTCTTTTCTGATCTCTACCTCAGCTGATTTCAGCATTGAATATACCTCGGGAATGGTCTTTTCCATCCCCTGCATATTGTAGTTCATCACAAAGCTCTTGTAGCTTGGTGGAAGCGACTGGAGGATTCTGTCAATGACCGCGTCATCCGGGAGATTAATTCCCAGCTGAGACAAGCGGTTGTGCAACCCAGACATTCTGAGTATGTGCTCACTAACAGAACTGTTCTCCTCCATTTTACAGCTGAAGAACTTGTCGGAGACATCATATCTCTCGACCCGGGCATGAGCTTGAAAAACCAGTTTCAGCTCCTCGAACATCTCATATGCTCCATGTTTCTCAAAACGCTTTTGGAGACCCGGTTCTAAGCTGTAAAGCATGCCGCACTGAACGAGGGAGTAATCATCAGCACGCTGCTGCCAAGCGTTCATAACGTCTTGGTTCTCAGGGATTGGTGCTTCACCTAGCGGTGCTTCTAAGACATAATCTTTCTTGGCTGCTATGAGGATGATCCTCAGGTTCCGGACCCAGTCCGTATAGTTGCTGCCATCATCTTTCAGCTTGGTTTTCTCTAGGAACGCGTTGAAATTGAGGACAACGTGGGCCATTTGATCTACAATACATAGTGTAAAGATTTAGACTAAGTTCATGATAATTAAGTTCATATAATCAAATTATTTAATGAACTCCCACTCAGATAGACATCCCTCTAGTCATCTAAGTGAAACATGATCCGAATTCGACTAGGCCGTGTCCGATCATCACGTGAGACGGACTAGTCAAGATCGGTGAACATCTCCATGTTGATCGTATCTTCTATACGACTCATGCTCGACCTTTCGGTCCTCCGTGTTCCAAGGCCATGTCTGTACATGTTAGGCTCGTCAAGTCAACCTAAGTGTATTGCGTGTGTTCCGAGGCCATGTCTGTACATGCTAGGCTCGTCAACACCCGTTGTATTCGAACGTTAGGATCTATCACACCCGATCATCACGTGGTGCTTCGAAACAACGAACCTTCGCAACGGTGCACAGTTAGGGTGAACACTTTCTTGAAATTATTATAAGGGATCATCTTACTTACTACCGTCGTTCTAAGCAAATAAGATGCAAAAACATGATAAACATCACATGCAATCATATAGTGACATTATATGGCCAATATCATCATGCTCCTTTGATCTCCATCTTCGGGGCACCATGATCATCTTCGTCACCGGCATGACACCATGATCTCCATCATCATGATCTCCATCATTGTGTCTTCATGAAGTCGTCACGCCAATGATTACTTCTACTTGTATGGCTAACGCGTTTAGCAACAAAGTAAAGTAAATTACATGGCGTTATTCAATGACACGCAGGTCTCGTGTCATGCAAAATAATAAAGACAACTCCTATGGCTCCTGCCGGTTGTCATACTCATCGACATGCAAGTCGTGATTCCTATTACAAGAATATGATCAATCTCATACATCACATATATCATTCATCACATCTTCTGGCCATATCATATCACATATATCACTTGCTGCAAAAACAAGTTAGACGTCCTTTAATTGTTGTTGCAAGTTTTACGTGGTTTGTAGGTTTGTAGCAAGAACGTTTTCTTACCTACGTATGACCACAACGTGATTTGCCAATTTCTATTTACCCTTCATAAGGACCCTTTTCATCGAATCCGTTCCGACTAAAGTAGGAGAGACAGACACCCGCTAGCCACCTTATGCAACTAGTGCATGTCAATCGGTGGAACCTGTCTCACGTAAGCGTACGTGTAAGGTCGGTCCGGGCCGCTTCATCCTACAATGCCGCCGAAACAAGAAACGACTAGTAGCGGCAAGAAGAATTGGCAACATCAACGCCCACAACTTCTTTGTGTTCTACTCGTGCATAGTAACTACGCATAGGCCTGGCTCATGATGCCACTGTTGGGAATCGTAGCATAATTTTAAAATTTTCCTACGTTCACCAAGATACATCTATGGAGTGTACTAGCAACGAGGGGAGGGGAGTGCATCTACATACCCTTGTAGATCGCGAGCGGAAGCGTTCCAATGAACGTGGATGACGGAGTCGTACTCGCCGTGATCCAAATCACCGATGACCGAGTGCCGAACGGACGACACCTCCGCGTTCAACACACGTACGGTGCAACGACGTCTCCTCCTTCTTGATCCAGCAAGGGGGAAGGAGAGGTTGATGGAGATCCAGCAGCACGATGGCGTGGTGGTGGATGTAGCGGGTCTTGTGCAGGGCTTCGCCGAGCTTCTACGAGAGAGAGAGAGGTGTTGCAGGGGAGGAGGGAGGCGCCCAAGGCTGTTGTTTGCTGCCCTCCCTCCCCCCACTATATATAGGGCCAAGGGAGAGGGGGGGGGGCGCAGCCTTGCCCCTTCCTCCAAGGAAGGGTGCGGCCAGGGGGGGAGTCCTTCCCCCCCAAGGCACCTCGGAGGTGCCTTCCCCCTTTAGGACTCTCCCTTTTTTCTTATCTCTTGCGCATGGGCTTCTTGGGGCTGGTGCCCTTGGCCCATATAGGCCAAGGCGCACCCCTTACAGCCCATGTGGCCCCCCGGGGCTGGTGGACCCCCTTGGTGGACCCCCGGACCCCTTTCGGCACTCCCGGTACAATACCGATAAAGCGCGAAACTTTTCCGGCGACCAAAATAAGACTTCCCATATATAAATCTTTACCTCCGGACCATTCCGGAACCTCTCGTGACGTCCGGGATCTCATCCGGGACTCCGAACAACTTTCGGGTTTCCGCATACATATATCTCTACAACCCTAGCGTCACCGGACCTTAAGTGTGTAGACCCTACGGGTTCGGGAGACATGCAGACATGACCGAGACGCCTCTCCGGTCAATAACCAACAGCGGGATCTGGATACCCATGTTGGCTCCCACATGTTCCACGATGATATCATCGGATGAACCACGGTGTCGAGGATTCAATCAATCCGTATGCAATTCCCTTTATCAATCGGTATGTTACTTGCCCGAGATTCGATCGTCGGTATCCCAATACCTTGTTCAATCTCGTTACCGGCAAGTCTCTTTACTCGTACCGCAATGCATGATCCCGTGACTAACGCCTTAGTCACATTGAGCTCATTATGATGATGCATTACCGAGTGGGCCCAGAGATACCTCTCCGTCATATGGAGTGACAAATCCCAGTCTCGATCCGTGCCAACCCAACAGACACTTTCGGAGATACCCGAAATGCACCTTTATAGTCACCCAGTTACGTTGTGACGTTTGGCACACCCAAAGCACTCCTACGGTATCCGGGAGTTGCACGATCTCATGGTCTAAGGAAAAGATACTTGACATTGGAAAAGCTCTAGCAAACGAAACTACACGATCTTTTATGCTATGCTTAGGATTGGGTCTTGTCCATCACATCATTCTCCTAATGATGTGATCCCGTTATCAATGACATCCAATGTCCATAGTCAGGAAACCGTGACTATCTGTTGATCAACGAGCTAGTCAACTAGAGGCTTACTAGGGACAGGCTGTGGTCTATGTATTCACACATGTATCACGATTTCCGGACAATACAATTATAGCATGAATAACAGACAATTACCATGAACAAAGAAATATAATAATAACCATTTATTATTGCCTCTAGGGCATATTTCCAACAGCTGGAGGGGCCAGCCGCCCGCAGGGGTGGTGCTGCCGCGAGCGCGACCACCGTTGCAGCAATGGCATGCGAGCGCGGCATGGCGGCTGCGATTGTGAGCTCGTCGGAGCTCACCGCCCTAGGCATCTCGCGCGTGTGGAGAATTTTGTTCGGTTTTTTTTGAACATAGAGAATTTTGTTCGTTGGCTGTGAGGCGAGGAAGACGAGGCCACAGCGGCGTTGTTTTTGCCTGAGAACGACGTGAGTAAGTTGAATTAATCCAACGGCTCGATCGGACGGCTGGGGACCGACTATTTTTGCTACGAAATAAGTCGGCTTTTTTGTAGCAGCCGCCTTTATTTATTCTTACTTACATTTCGATTCTAAGACATAAAAATTGTTTATGGCACATTTTTAAAATGTTGTATAAAAAAATTCACGCGACTAAAATGATGATAGCATTAAATAATGTTGCTGACATTTAGAAAAGTGTTCACACGTTACAAAAATGTGCTCGTGACATTAAAAAAATATATGCATGAAAAATGTTTGTGTAGTTCAAAAAATGTTTCATACCATTCAAAAAAATGTTCAGCGTGTATTTAAAAATTGTATTACATTTATTCAAAAAAATATTCCAATGTGTATTTCAAACAAATATTTATCATGTATTTGAAAAAATGTTTACACAATGTAAAAACATTGATTAATTTAAAAAACATACCATTAAAAAAGTTCAATGTGTATTTAAAAAATGTATAATATGTATTTAAAAATGTTCAAGACATGTATTTAAAGAATGGTCATCATGTATTTGACAAATGTTCAACATGTATCAAAAATAAGTTCCGTGTGAATACAAAAAATATACAACATGTACTAAAAGAGTATACATGTATTAAGAAAAGAAGAAAAAAAGAAAGAAACTGATAAAAACACATATAATCAAAGAAGAAATAAAATAAATAAAAAATGAAACATGTATTGAAAATATTTTTAGCAGCCTTTACCCCCAAATTAAATAGATATTTGACTATTCATATGCAACATGAGTTAGTTCCTTCAATAGTTCGGATATTGAAATGCAACATGGCAGATCTATCGACAACGAGAAGGATGTAACCAACAACGTGCCAAAAACAATGATGAAACCAACAAAGGATAGCAGAATGTACCAATGTGATGCTTATGATCTACGAATGTTGTGTGTGAGGCTAAAAATGTATGTTTATGCCACGAAATGCAATGTAAAAGATTCGTATATGTGCATATGAGATGAAATATTGACAATATTTGTATGTGATATTGATAATAGTAGTGCAACCCAAAGCTGTCAATGATGAAACTCTGCTTGGGGCCCTTGTGATTGTCGGCACTCGTCGGTTGACCCACCTGTAATGATGAAGTCTCGTTGACCTGGAAGCACTGACGAGTCGTTGCATATCGGCGGTGATGCGCTTTGGTCGGTCAGTGTTGTTTTGGCCCTATAGTACTGATTACATCAGATCTTCAAATACACGCTACAAGAAGGGAACACTTGCAACACCCTTTAAAAAATAAAATTACATTATAGTAGGAACACTTTCATGACAAGAAACTTGGGAAAACATGTATCGAGTAAGCATTATGAGAAATGTCGGAAAAGCATCTTGCACAGGCCTATCACACACTTGGATGACATTTTTGGGCCTTCCATGACAAGAATATTCGTGTAGAAGAGAGGGCAGGAACTTTTCGTCCATTGCTCGGGTGAGTTACACCTCGCTCGATATACGCTCGGTGGTACCGACCTGGCCATGCTCGGATGTCAGCCTCTCATACAAACGCCACATGTGGGGGGGGGGTAGTTTGTATCTAATATATTTTCAAAATACTGTTCATGCATTTAAAAAACAATTTTAAAACGAGTGGGAGAGGGCGGTGGATGAACAAAGTGCATGAAGCTCACGGAGGATGGCCCTCATATCCAACTCGATGGGGTTGGTTTTAAAAGTTTGAAACATTCCCTAGCGCTGGCGTGGTCCAATGACAAGTGTGTCATGTGGTGGTCTGGGTCACTGCCTTGCTATTGATCATGTTTAGACGCTTTGCAAGTAGGTGGACACGGCGACACTTTCAATAAGGACATGAGGGAGGATAAGCAACACTGCCACAACACATATGGGTGCTGTATTGAAATAGATGATGTGGAATTGTTGAGGGGTCTCGAGTCGTGCTTATTGTGAGAGGAGCATACAATTTTTTTCTCCAGTTACAATGCACACACATGTTTCCTAGTATAGTTAAACATATGAAAAATTTGTTTTCATGCCTAAGCCCATGTTTGTTTGGGCTTTTACTTATGCTTTTGCAGCTTTTTCATTCTGGCAAAAAAGCCACAAAAGCTCCTAGATAGGGACTTTTTGCTTTGGCTCATGAATCAATATTGTTATGTGATGGTATAAGCCAAAAGCCGAAGCAAAAAAAAACACCTTTTTAGGAGCTTATTTGGCTTTTTTTTACCAAAGTGAAAAAGCTGTAAAAACAGAAGCAAAAACCCATACAAATAGGCCTAAGTCATACAATTAGATGGTATATATTTTTCTTTGCTCGGACTCCCTTTCTTGGCTACAAAAAATGTGATACCTGTCGTGCTTCTTTTGTAAGCAAGACCTTCAAATGGATGACATGGAAACTTGTTTTCTAAAATACCTTCAGAAGGACACAAATTTGAATTGGAAACTTAATTAAAATACATGTTTGACAAAATTAAAAGGTAAATATCTATATCGGCCAACCAACCTTGTTCTCCCCGCTTGCTCGCTTTTAGTAGGCTCCTTCTGTAAGCCACATACGTTGGTAGGGCCCACCAACCGCTTATCCTTTATTTCTTTATCCTATCAAACGGAGAGCACTCAACCATTCATCTTCTCCCGCACCTCTCTCCTGCTCGTGTCACACCTCCCACCTGGCAGCTCACCAGCGATGGCCGCCACCACCCCATGCGCACAGTCGTGTGCCCGCACACGCGTACACTCCTATCATGATGTGGCGTGCAAGGTCATCGGTATGGGGACGACAGGGATCGCATGTTGCGCCCCTAGCCAGTCACCGGGACGACGAGCTGCGATGACAAGTCCCTCACCCCTCGCACATGAAGACGCCATGACCGTGTGCCACCCACCCGAGTAGTCCTCCTCTGTCGTGGTCATTGCGCGCTCCGACGGGTCGTGCTATAACCGGCGGCCAGCCGTGTTACGACCAATGACCGGACATGCTGCAGCCATGATAGACGAAGATGCGCCCGTCGGCGGGCGTGCTACAACCGCCCACGGGGGAGTTGCACCCATCAGTGCGGCAGTGTTGCAACGAGCGACGAGAAGAGTTATGACGGGTCTGTGGCGTGCAAGGACGTCGGAACCCGCTACCATTTTTATTGGGCTCCTCTTTCAGAAGCACATTTTCTTTAACGAAAAGCACATTTAGTAGAAGGGAAAATTTGTGTATGAAGGAGAACCATATTTTGAGAAGAATAAAACAACAACATCTACAGGTCAAATTTAGTAGCTTCAGAAATTTATGTGATTTCCTAGAAAACAATTATGCGGTTGATACACCTCATTTTGGGATGTGCTTATGACCAATACAAACTAAGATTGATTTTTGTACCACCGAATTTCCGTAAAGCCAAATTAGCAATGAATTTTCTATCTGCCTTTACCACCCTCTTCCTATTTATATGATAGAAATTCGTCAATAGGATGCAGAGGCGTCCAGGTTTTTTAACTGAAGAAATCCTATTTATGGACTGAGAAACTGAAGACGTTCTACTACTTCTTTCTTCAGTTAAAAACAGCTGGATTAACAGCGCGTGAGATTGCCGCGGTCGAGCTTGAGTTGGATCCCAGTTCCAATTCAGCCGGCGACAGCTCCAATCCGAGTTGGGCAAGAATCAGGAGCTCTCCCCTGAATAAATGGGCGGCGCCGGTGGGAGCAGCAGCCCCAATTCGATCTGCTCGCCCACCTTCCCGATCTCCAGACCTAGGCACGCCATCGATGGCGGCCAAGGTGCTCCAGCTCCGCAGCGCCGACGGCAAGGTGCTCGTCGCTCCGGCGTGGGACTATCGTCCGGCCGCCGCCCAAGCCCTCCCGCTGGAGATGCGGGTGCCCTCGCGCGCCCTCGAGAGGGTGCTCCAGTACTGGACCAAGCACAGCCTGGCCAAGGCCACCGGTGAGTCCCGGGAGTCCCTCGCCCGCTGGGACGCCGACTTCCAGCGCCGTCTCGACGAAGACGGCCTCGTCAAGGAGGCCGCCGCAGCCGTCCAAGAACTCCGCCGCCACGGCGTCCACCATGGAGGGCGTCCCCGTCGCCACGCCGGCACGGGCGCATCTGGTGTCGCTGCTCCAGCCACCGCCACCCGTGCTGATCCCGTCCGTGCCTGGTGCCAACTCGTTCACCACCTCAAGGGTGTCGACCACGGAGAACCTAGCCCAGCGCCGACGGCGCCCATCGCTTTCCATGCCTCCGATATTGCCGTCGCCGCACGCCCTGGGCCTGCCACCACCTTGCCGGCCGCTGCTGGTGCTCAACCCGTTGGTGTCCGGTGCGCCATCCGTGCCCGTGGACGCCAGATGGCTGAAGACGAGGAGTCCGCTTGCCACCACCGCAAGCTCCCGGCTTCCAAGGCTTCCAAGCCTCGCTCTTCGGTCTGCCTGCCTGCCACTGCTGCTGCGCCCGTGAAGAAGGTCTCTCGTCAGGTCGCTTCCAAGGCTTGCTCTTTCGTCGGCTCTACACCACTGCCTGCCCCTGCCACTGCTGTGAAGAAGATGACTCCAGCAGCTTCAACTCTGCGCGCAAGAAGGGGGATGGGGGAGCTCAGCTGCAAGGTTCCGAAGCAAAACCAATCGCCATTGCCTGTCATTGCTGTTGCAGCACCAAGGAAGCAACCAATTCCTTGGCTGCGTCCAGTGGTATTACGCCTTCCCTAGTCTTTTAGTTGCTTCCTAAACCATGCACACATAAGTTTCATTTAATCTTTGTCCCTCCAGGTTCTGCACTTGCTTACCAAGATTTCTAGTGTTCTTTGAATCCCGTTCAGTCATTAGTAATTTTACTAGTGTCAGCAGAGTCTCCATCTAGTCTAGGCAGCAAAAACCTTGTTGAGATGTGTACGACATAGTTACCACCGCATCCATACCTGGTCCTAAGTTAAGGGTTTAAGTAAATAAAGGGCATTTTCAATAAATCAAAGTAAAGCAGATGAGCCTAAAAAGGAAACTCATGTACTGCAATTCCGGAACGAGACAGAGCGTAAAACGCACTCGCCGCAAAATCCAAAATGCCCGTTTGCTACCCGGCTTGTAGCAGGAAAAAGGAGTAGAATTGAACTTGTCGATACACACGTAATCTTGTGAGCTGCCTAGCATTTGGAGACTATGCTGACTCTCCTGTAAAATTAATCTTGGCTGAATTGGATTCTTAGGCACTGGCGTCGTGGTGAGTTAAAGTTGCAGTTTCCGACGAGTAGCATTGGTTGGTGAACTCTTGTGTGTATGTGTGAGTGAAGCTTTGAGCTAAGCAAGTCCTTGATGTACCGACTATCAAGTCCTCAATGTACCGACTATCGAGTCATATTGTAATCAATATCAGATATGAATGAAAAATTGTTGGCCTGAATTTGAGCAGAGCATTTGAGTAACTCTATTTATTTATATGTTTCTATGCGTCTTAAAACACTCCGCTGCTCTTGTCAGAAAAGTATGTACACGAGGTACGATCCGATGGATGCACCTATGATTTCACAATCCTTTGTTGAGTTGTGAAGCGCATGGACATGTTTGGGGGAGTTTGAAGACAGACTTTATGGTTACAGAGACTGCAATCTGATTGTCAAATAGGTTGCAGCTGTTTGGCAAATAGGTTGGGCTTTTCTCAGATCATGTTAACTTTTCACTTGGATTACAAATGTCAAGAATGTGAAAAAGGTTTCGGTGCAACAGCAGTCTTACCTTCTCTGGCTCCTTGAGAAATTTTCCTGTTCATTTGAACATTACAAATTCCACTGTCTATCCTAACATCTTCCCCAAGCAACCAAATATTGCGCTTGTACCGTTGGGCATTGCTTGGAACCACTGGATCTAATTTGTTACTTTTAAAGGAGCGACAACATGCTCAGAAGAACCTGATGATATTTAAAACTTTGCTACGTATCACCTATCAGGTGGTTCATATTCTGGACCCTGAATATGCAGTGCTTGCATTTGCAGTGCATGAAAACTGAATTTTAGGCATATTAAGACAATATGGTTACTACGCCCATGGGAGACAGCAAATGATAATTTTGTTGGAACTTTTGCGTGCTCGAAGGCCAAATCATTCTAGAAGACATAATTTCCTTTTTAAATATATTTTTCTCTTCAAGCAAGAATGCTGCCAAGATCTGTGCATCATGAACAATTTCTCTGAATCCATATGCAAATGTGGTACAGAGCATGCTGCTTTCAGTTTGCTCTGTTAGCACAAAACAATTATAATGATGTTATGTTTTTTCCCACCAGAAACTGAACGAGTACTGCATATTCATCATTAAACTGAAACTAAATGATAAGTATGTCAGTACAGAGGTAATGTTCTTTGCTACTGTTCTTCATCATGCATGCATGGGGAACGTATATGTGGAAGCTTCTCCTGTGGATCATGTTTTTTTTTCTCGGGCGGAAAGTACTAGTTTCCTGCTGCATTTTTTCCCTTGTGTGTTCAGTGACGAAAAAAATGCCTTTTTCTGGAGTTCTGCTGCATTTTTCTGATGAGTGTTGAATGATGAAACAATTTCCAAGATCTTACTGAACTTATTTACGTATACAAACATATTCTGAACTTATTTAAGTATACAAACATATTCTGAACTTATTTATGTCTACAATTTCCAAGATCTTTCTGAACTTCTTTCTGGGCCATTCTGAACTCAGTTGTTTTCTTAAGTGTTTTTCCTTCATAACGTTTTTCTTTTGGTGTTCATTCCTAATCTCATCGAACTAGCTAAGTTGTTTGATTAGACCGATGAATAATGAATATACAGAATCAATAAACCATTCCGAGTTGGAACAGGCCAACAACCATGTCCATTAAATGAATAAAACCACTTGGGCCAGAAAGATTTTGAGGGAAAGCACATGGAGCTGGACGGCTGGACCATGTTTTTCTTTTTTGTGAGGGCTGGACCATGTTTAATTCTTTTTACTGCACACACCCTTAGTTTTCGCGATGTGCTATGAGCATCCTGCGACCATTGCTACTGATGGTGATAATCTCAGTGATTACTTCGCTCGAGAACTAAAGATAACTAGTAGGTTTTGGCGCGGGGGCACGTCGTGCTCGGGATGAGATGTGTTTGCTAGGTGATGGTATTTTGTATTCATGACAATGATAGGAAAATATGGTGTTAAATAACATAATTTAGGATTAGGAAATCCACCATTTTTTGTTAAAATGACATCTTGGACATACGATTATATTATGGCAGTAAGGATCTTCCATTCGACTCCTTCCGTTTCAAATTAATTGAAGTTTCAGTTTTGTCATAAGTGATAGAGGCGAGGGGTCCCGAACTTTCGGTGAGATGATAACTATTGATTTGATGGAGCCGACTTTGACGATCCGACTACAAATGTGCACGACGTTGCGCCTTAGCAATCGCTAAACCAATCTCCCGAGGTTACTCTCGATGTTGGAAGCACGATTAGCCTGACCACGAAGGTCTATTCCTGCATGCTATCGAAGAACAAACAAGAATATGATAATGCAATCTGAATAGGGAGCTTAGATGTGACATCCTTAGAAAACATCTAGATGTGAATTAGACAAACTGATCTGAATATTACGAATATAAATGAAGTATTGATAAAGGTGGGGATCCGAGAGCGGTCTTGGTCTGGTCGTTGGACACAAACAAAATACACGAAGTTGCAATGGCTAACTTTTAACTAAACAAATCCCAAGGAAAAAGGTACTAGATTGATCTATTTATATAGCAGCAAGGGGTGGCGGCCAAGGAGGTGGGAGGACGTCCCAAGGCAGCCTAAAACTAACGCTAGGTCGTACAAGGTTCATGGGCCCAAGTGGAGGTGATGCAACACCTTTGGACTTGTAATTTGACTAGGATTCTACAGCACCACCAGGTTGTTTTGTCAATATCTCAACTCTCCGAACGAATTTAAAGGTGAATCCAATTGGGTTGGAAAGAGCACGAAATCTACTTTCCAACAAAAAATGAATCACCCAATTCAGAGTCCATATGAAAGAGTTATTGGCGTTTTGAGTCAGGTATGTCCATGCAGTCCGAATCTGAATTCAGAACGTGAGAGACTTGAACTCTATCTTCTCTTGGCCCAAAAGTGACGTGAGAGGACTTTTTGAACAACACCTAAACTTCTCTTTTTTCCCTTATCTTCATATGTGGATTGTACAAATATTTCATATACCTGCAATTAGACATGGCACAAAAGTCTGTGAAATATTTTTGTCCTAGATAACATAAATAAATTATTGCATAGTTTGCATTAAAAATCACCTCACAAATATACATGTATGCAATATTTTTGGTCGTATCCAAGATAGTTATGTCCTCGTCAAAAAGTCAAACTTATTTAATTTTTGTCAAATACATTGAAAATTTTGATGGTCAAATCTATATTCATTTGGGAGGTAAGAAAGAAAAAACAAGTTTTCCATGAATACTGAGGTAAAAAAAAGTTGCACTTTTTGTCGCTGTCCATTGCTGAATTTTTTATTGCTCATACCTCCCAAATGATTTGAGCTTGAATTTGTACATGTTTCCACTGTAACATGGTTTCCATCTTATATTTTCTGCTTTTGTGTGAGATTTTTTTTCTGAGAAGATGTGAGCTTTTGTTTTCGAGAAAAATATTGCGAGCTTTTTCTAGGAGAGTGTAAGTGCATCTAGTGCCCCTTAGTGATTTTGGTGTATTGAAGACTTATAGGTTAAGGAACTAATGCGTTTGTGAGTGTACACAGATCTATAAGTCTATGAGGAGTTTGATAATTACAGAGAAAGTCAACCCCTAAAAATGAAGTTTTTCGACTGAAGACTTTGGATTTCTGAAGACTTTGAAGGTGAAGAAATTGGTGTGACCTTGAAGACCTGGTATTCATTTGAGGAATATGAAGCATGAAGACTTTTGTTTTCGTAGTTTCATTTTCTCTTTCTTGAGTCATAGGAAACACTGTACTGTTAAAGGGGGTCGAGGAAATACTAAAGAAAAATTTCCATGTGATGCTCAACCCAAAATCCTACACCTACCAATCCCTTCGAGTGAAGCCATTGGAAATCTCATACAGTTCAGTCATATTCTTCAGTGACAGAGACGAAGTTCTTCTGGTCTCTGAGGAATTTGTTCTGACTGAGGAGTTAGGAATTCGCCAGTGCGGATTGCCTACACAGTGAGGAACATGATAGCCCTGAGGAATTTGAACCTCAAATTTCCGACCGTTGCTGTGCTATGCGCCAGCTGTCCCAAAATATCTATCCACCTAACGGTCATATCATTGAAGGGCATTTATGTCTTATCATGCGGGCTGCTCCCTAGGCTATAAATAGCTGCCCCCTACAACCACTAGCTGGTTGGCTGCTCCGAGAGAAACCGTCACTTGTCATTTGAGAGCATCCCATCCTCCGAGGACTTTGAGCGAAAATCATCAAGTGAGGAAAAACCCCAAACCCAAACACCTACAAACCCAAAGTGATTGAGCATCACTGAAGAGATTGATTCTGCGTGGATCCGACGCTTGTTACCTTTGAAGACTGTGCTTCTTCCAGACGGTTAGGCATCATGGTCTAGAGCATCCAAGAGGAAATTGTGGATCGCCGAGTGACCGAGTTTGTGAAGGTTCGGAAGTCACCTGAAGACTTACCACGAGTGATTGGACGAGGTCTGTGTGACCTTAGTTCAAGGAGAATACGGTGAGGACTGTGTGTCCGGGACTGGGTGTCCTCAGGTTTAAATACCTAGCCGCTCCAACCAGACGTACAACTGAGACAGTAGTTGGAACTGGTCTACCAAATCACTGTCTTCATGTGACGCCCCCGATTTGACCGTACACTAATCATGCACGCAAATGTGTACGATCAAGATCAGGGACTCACGGGAAGATATCACAACACAACTCTAAAACATAAATAAGTCATACAAGCATCATAATACAAGCCAGAGGCCTCGAGGGCTCGAATACAAGTGCTCGATCATAGACAAGTCAGCGGAAGCAATAATATCTGAGTACAGACATAAGTTAAACAAGTTTGCCTTAAGAAGGCTAGCACAAACTGGGATACAGATCGAACGAGGCGCAGGCCTCCTGCCTGGGATCCTCCTAACTACTCCTGGTCATCGTCAGCGGCCTGCACGTAGTAGTAGGCACCTCCAGTGTCGTAGAAGTCGTCGTCGATGGTGGCGTCTGGCTCCTGGACTCCAGCATCTGGTTGCGACAACCAGGTAGAAAGGAAAGGGGGAAAAGAGGGAGAGAAGCAACCGTGAGTACTCATCCAAAGTACTCGCAAGCAAGGAGCTACACTACATATGCATGGGTATATGTGTAAAGGGGCATATCAGTGGGCTGAACTGCAGAATGCCAGAATAAGGGGGGGGATAGCTAATCCTGTCGAAGATTACGCTACTGGCCATCTCCATCTTGCAGCATGTAGAAGAGAGTAGATTGAAGTCCTCCAAGTAACAACGCATAGCATAATCCTACCCGGCGATCCCCTCCTCGTCGCCCTGTTAGAGAGCGATCACCGGGTTGTATCTGGAACTTGGAAGGGTGTATTTTATTCAGTATCCGGTTCTAGTTGTCATAAGGTCAAGGTACAACTCCGGGTCGTCCTTTTACCGAGGGACACGGCTATTCGAATAGATAAACTTCCCTGCAGGGGTGCACCACATAACCCAACACGCTCGATCCCATTTGGCCGGACACACTTTCCTGGGTCATGCCCGGCCTCGGAAGATCAACACGTCGTAGCCCCACCTAGGCACAACAGGGAGGTCAGCACGCCGGTCTAAATCCTATGACGCAGGGGTCTGGGCCCATCGCCCATTGCACACCTGCACGTTGCGAACGCGGCCGGAAGCAGACCTAGCCTAGTGGCATTCCAGTCCAATCCAGCGCGCGCCACTCAGTCGCTGACGTCACGAAGGCTTCGGCTGATACCACGACGTCGAGTGCCCATAACTGTTCCCGCGTAGCTGGTTAGTGCGTATAGACCAAATGGCCAGACTCAGATCAAATACCAAGAACTCGTTAAGCGTGTTATGTCAAAGTAACCGCGGACGCCGTCCAGGGCCAGGCCCACCTCTCACCTAGGTGGTCTCAACCTGCCCTGTCGCTCTGCCACAAAGATCCACTTGCGGGTACTCCTACGAGCCGACCCGACTTTAGTCACCACAGGTATCATGTATATAGTATATAAGTATATACCCGTGATCACCGCCCAAGTGATCACGACCCGATAGTATAGCACAACAGACGGACAAGAATGTAGGGCCACTGATGGGAAACTAGCATCCTATACTAAGCATGTAGGATTGCAGGTAAAGGTAACAACAGTAGAAGCAAGGACAGGCTATGCATCAGTATAGGATTAACGGAAAGCAGTAACATGCTACACTACTCTAATGCAAGCAGTATAGAGAAGAATAGGCGATATCTGGTGATCAAGGGGGGGGGGCTTGCCTGGTTGCTCTGGCAAGTAGGAGGGGTCGTCAACTCCGTAGTTGAACTGGGCAGCAGCAGCGTCGGTCTCGTAGTCTACCGAAGAGAAGGGGGGGAAGAAACAGTAAATACAATGCAAACATAAGCATGACGATGCGTGACATGACAATGAGCGGTGCTAGGTGTGCCCTAACGCGACAGTAGGTGGTACCGGCGAAGGGGGGAACATCCGGGAAAGTATTCCCGATGTTTCGCGTTTTCGGACAGATGAAACGGAGGGGGAAAGTTGCGTGTTCGATAGGTTAGGGAGGTGTGGTGGACGAACGGGCTGCGTACCCGGATTTGTCTCGTCGTTCTGAGCAACTTTCATGTACAAAGTATTTTCATCTGAGCAACGGTTTATTTTATATTGATTTTAAAAGAATTTATTAATTTCTGGAATTTATTTAATTATTTAATATATACATTATCCGAAACAATGTTGCGATGACATCAGCATGACATCATGCTGACATCAGCAGTCATCTGACACATGGGTCCCACATGTCATAGACTGATTAGGGTAATTAGGGTTAACTAATTAATTAACTAATAATTAAACTAATTAATTAAATTAGATTAGTCTAAACAGGGTTAATTAACTAATTAATTAATTATTTTTATTTTCTTTCTTTATTTATTAATTTTTTTTAAATCATTTTTTTCGTTCTGTGGGCTGGGCCCATGTGTCATAGGGCCGGGGGGGCACTGGCCCAGTGGTCAGTGGCCCATAGGCCAAAGCAAGTCGGGCGCAACGAGCGCCAGGAGTGGGCGCTCGCTCGCAGGGAGCGCGGCGGGGCGAGGCCAGTGGCCAGGACGGCCTGCCGGCGGCGGGCACAGCCGCGCGTGGAGGGGGAGGGGCCGTGGCCGAGCCAGAAGGGCGCGAGCGCGTGCGCGCGCGTAGAGGGAGAGCGGGGGGGAGCGAAGGGGCGCGGGGTGAGAGGGGGGCGGCCACGCGCGAGGCGCGAACGGCGCGGGCGGGCGTCGAGCGCGGCAAGGACGGCGAGGCCGGGGTGGACGAGGGAGTAGCGGGACAACGCGGCGACGGGCGCGGCCGAGCGCGCGCGGGGCGCGGCGACCGCGGCGAGTGCGCGCTGGACAGGGGGGTGCGGGGCAGGGGGCGAGGTGAGCGCAGGGAGGAGGGGCGCCCGTGCGTGCGGGTGGCCGCGGCGACTGGAGCGGCAGAGCGAGGCGAGGCTCGGGCGCGGGGCGCGGCCCCGAGCGGCGAGCAGGGGAGGGGACGAGCACGGGGCGAGGGAGAGAGAGGAGGGGCGCGGCTCATGGTGGCCATAGGGTCAGGGGCAGTGGGGGTCGGGGTGGTGGTCGAGGACGACGGCGACGAGGAGAAGCAGGCCGGCGGGGAGGAGGAGGCAGGCCGGCGAGGACGCGCTCCGGCGAGGTCCAGCGTCGGCGGTCGTCGCGGGGCGCGGTGGTCTCCTCCTCGATCCCGATCCAAATCGGGGGAGAGGGGGGAGATATTTCGTGGGGGGAGGGGGGAAGTGTCGGTGGGGGTGGAGTACTGGGGGAGTGGGGGAGGTTATGGCGGCGGGGTGGGCCGGCCTAGGTGGTGGCCTGGTGGGCCGAGGCCGTTCGGCCAAGTTGGGCCACGGCCAAGTGGGGGGGGGGGTTTCTTCTTTTTGTTTGTTTGTTTTCTCTTTTGTATTTTCTTTCTTTTATTTATTTGCTTTTCTGTTTTATTTGAATTTAAATTATTTAGGCATTTTATAAAAATGTGTTTACTACACCATATTTACTTATGCAAAATATGGCACCTCCCGAACATTTTTATTGTAAATTTTGAAAAACTTTTATTGTTGACATTAATTTGAATTTGAATTTTGAAACGGTTTGACCTAACGGTAGCTTAGCAACAGTAACTGTGGTGACATGGCACCATTAGCGTGGGATTACTGTAGCTTGATTATCCGGGCGTTACAAAACTCCTCCACTACAAGAAATCTCGTCCGGAGATTTAGGAGGTAGAAGGAAACAGTGCGGGGTATTCATCACGCAGGCGATCCTCGCGTTCCCAAGTGGCCTCATCTTCAGAATGGTGCGACCACTGGACTTTGACAAACTTGATCGCCTTCTGACGTGTGCGGCGTTCAGCTTGGTCGAGAATGCGGACCGGATGCTCCTTATAGGAGAGGTCCTACTGCAATTCGAGCACTTCATGATCCACTGCTCGGATTGGGTCCTTGAAGCAACGGCGGAGCTGTGACACATGGAACACATCGTGAACCTGAGAAAGGTTCGGCGGAAGCTCCAGTTGGTATGCCACTTTTCCACGCCTTTCGAGAATAGTGAATGGGCCAATATATCGAGGAGCTAGTTTGCCCTTGATTCCAAAGCGGTGAACACCCTTCATTGGTGTGACTCGAAGATAAGCCTTTTCGCCAGATTGATAGACCATGTCTTTATGATGACGGTCATACTGACTCTTCTGACGTGATTGAGCAGTCTTGAGATTCTCACGAATAATGCGGACTTGTTCTTCGGCATGTTGGATAATATCCGGATCGAAGAGTGGACGTTCCCCAGTTTCTGACCAGTTCAGAGGGGTTCGGCACTTTCGTCCATACAACACTTCGAAGGGGGCCATCTTCAGACTAGCTTGATAGCTATTATTATAAGAGAACTCAGCATGCGGGAGAGATTCCTCCCATTTCTTGCCGAAGGAAATAACACAAGCTCGAAGCATGTCTTCGAGAACTTGGTTGACGCATTCAACTTGCCCTTGCGACTGAGGATGAAATGCAGTACTGAATGACAGATGAGTTCCCATAGCTTCTTGGAAACTTGCCCAGAATCTTGAAGTGAATAAGCTGCCACGCTCTGAGCTGATAACCAATGGAATACCGTGAAGTGAAACAATCCTGGACATATAGAGCGTTGTCAACTGACTAGCAGTGATCGTTTCTTTGACCGCCAGGAAATCTGCAACTTTGGAAAGCCGGTCAATGACGACAAGAATAGCATCATTACCTTTCTGTGATTTGGGAAATCTAGTGACGAAGTCCATCTCAACATGGTCCCATTTCCATTCAGGAATAGAGATAGGTTGCAGAGTTCCAGCAGGCCTTTGATGTTCTGCTTTGATACGACGGCAAACGTCACACTCAGCAACATAACGAGCAATGTCTTGCTTCATATTTGACCACCAGAATCTCTGATGGATGTCTTGGTACATCTTTGTACTACCAGGATGGATACACAGGGGCGTATCATGAGCTTCTTTCATAACTTCCTGTGTCATATCCAGGTTTTTCTCTGCACATGGCACCACTAGGCGGCCCTTGAAGTAGAAAGTGCCATCTTCAGCAATAGTGAAGAATGATGGCTTTCCTTCTGCAAGGTAGCGCTTAATCTTGTGGGCTTCAGAGTCATATCCCTATATTCTCTTGATGGAGTCCAAGAGATCTGGTTCGACGGCCAGGGTATTGAGGGAACCCTGGGAAACAACACGGAGGTTCATCTTGCGAAACTCCTTAGGAGGGGGAGCGAGTGCACCCGGAGGGACAATATGGAGGTTCAGCTTCCTGAATTCTTCAACAAGCGAGGGCTGAACTTTGTGAACCTGGAGGTGGTTGCAGTAAGACTTGCGACTCAAGGCATCAGCCATTACATTAGCCTTGCCTGGCGTATAGGAAATACCCAAGTCAAAGTCTGCAACAAGCTCCATCCATCTCTGCTGACGGAGGTTCAGGTCTGGCTGAGTAAACAGATACTTCAGACTTTGGTGGTCAGTGAAGATCTCGCAACGATTACCAAGAAGGTAATGTCGCCACTGCTTCAGCGCATGAATGACAGCAGCAAGTTCGAGGTCGTGAACTGGGTAGTTCTCTTCGTGAGGGCGCAATTGCCGAGAGGCATAAGCAATCACTTTGCGGTCTTGCATTAGGACACAGCCTAATCCTTGACGGGAAGCATCGCAGTAAATGACGAAGTCCTTCTTAGTATCAGGAGGAGCTAGAACTGGGGCAGAAGTCAACTTGTCTTTGAGTGCCTGGAAACTTTCCTGACATTTGTCTGTCCATTGGAACTTGACGCCCTTATGCAACAGGTTAGTCAGAGGCCTAGCGATCTTGGAGAAGTTCTCGACGAATCGACAACAATAGCTGGCGAGACCGAGAAAACTTCTGACTTGCTTAACGTTCTTGGGAGGAGTCCAATCGAGAATAGCCTGAACTCGCTCGGGTTTGACGGCAATACCATCCTTAGAGATGACATGCCCCAGATAGGTTACTTCGGGAAGCCAGAATTCACATTTGGAGAACTTGCCATATAGTTGATGCTCTCGTAGCTTTTCCAGCACAAGTCGAAGATGTTCACCATGTTCTTCTTCGTTCTTGGAAAATACCAGGATATCATCCAGATAAACCACGACGAACTTGTCGAGGTAATCCATGAATATATAGTTCATCAGACGAGAGAAGGTGGCTGGAGCATTGGTTAAACCGAAATACATGACGGTGTACTCGTATGAACCATAGCGAGTCACGAAGGCGGTCTTTGGGATATCCTCTTCACGAACACGGATCTGGTGGTAACCCAACCTCAAGTCGAGCTTAGAGAACACTGATGAACCAGCCAGTTGGTCATACAAATCATTGATCCGAGGAAGAGGATATTTATTCTGAATGGTAGCTTGGTTTATAGGACGGTAGTCTTGAACTAATCGGTTTGTCCCATCCTTCTTCTTGACAAAGAGAGAAGGTGCTCCCCAAGGAGAGCAACTTGGGCGAATGAATCCTTTGCGAAGAGATTTGTTGATTTCCTCCTTAAGCTCAAGGAGTTCATGCGGCGGCATCTTGTAGGGTCGCTTGGCTATAGGAGTGGTGCCTGGTTTCAAGTCGATGATGAATTCGACAACTCTAGCAGGGGGAATCCCTGGAAGTTCTTCAGGAAAGACGTCGAGGAATTCACGCACGACGGGAATGTTTTCAATGCCCTCGAGTGGTGCAGCGTTCAATGCATTCAATGCATAGAGCCTTGCCTCGGCATTTTGCACCAGAAGAGCTTGGTAAGTAACTATTTCATCTGAAGGGTGTAGCAGATGGACGGTCTTAGTGGCGCAAACAATTGAAGCAGTATGCGCTTTTAACCAATTCATTCCCAGAATGAGATCAATGCTACAGGACTTCAGTATGATGGGAGAGACAAGAAATTCCAGTCCTTCAATTTCAACAGGAACGTCGTGACTAACCATAGAGGTTTGACATTGGCCCGCAGGGGTGTGTACCACTAGCGGAGTGTTCATCTCTTCGTATTTAATGCCATGCAGGAATGCAAATTCTGCTGATATGAATGAATGGGATGCTCCTGTATCAAATAAAACGGATGCTGGTACTGAATTTACGAGGAGTGTACCCATCACAGTAGCAGGCTGGTCTTGAGCTTCGTTCAGGTCAACGTGGTTGGCATGAACACGACCATAAGACTTGGCCTTGTTGCTGCGGGGCTGGTTGCTTCCATGGCCAGTTGCTGGAAGGGCCAGTTGATTCTGGTTCTGGTTGCATTCTCTAGCACGGTGTCTTGGTTGACCACACCTGAAGCACAAACCATTATTGGGAGTGGGAACAGGAGCTTGGGGTGGTGGAGCTGGAAGTCTTGACTGCCTAGATGGTGGTGGGGGCAGACGAGGTGCAGCATAGGTCTGCCTTGGGGCAGATGCATTTGGACGGTACATGTTGTTCGGGATCCATATCTTATGCTTCTGTGAGGGCGGGCCCGAAGATGAGCCCGTGTCACGGTTGCGCCTGTGAGAGCTCTGGTATTCCTACAGACCAGTTTCGACATTGATGGCCTTGTTCACCAAGGTGGCGAAATTAGCAAAGTCATGCACTAGAAGTGCGAGCTTGATGTCAGCTTGAAGGCCATCATGGAACTTCTCCTGTCTGCATGCATCAGTTGCAATGTCCTCTTCAGCATAGCGAGACAAGTCTAGAAACTCCCGCTGATAAGCTTCAACAGTTTTGTTGCCTTGGGTGAGGTTGCGGAACTCATGCTTCTTCCTGTCCATGACTCCCTGAGGTATGAAGCGGGCACGGAAAGCAGCTTGGAAGTCTGGCCAGGTGATGATTGTTCCAACTGGCAGAGTACGCCTATGGCTGTCCCACCATTGAGCTGCGGGTCCCTGCAGAAAGAAGGAAGCAAAGGTGACATAGCTGGCAGGAGCTACATCGGCAGACTCCATCTCATAGGTGATGTCACGGAGCCAGTCATCAGCATCCAGTGGCTGAGTTGAGCTGCGGTACACAGTTGGGTTCAGGCGCATGAAATCCTGCAGAGTTACTGGGGTTGGTTGCTGGTCCATATTGGGGCGAGGAAACTGAGCCATCATATTTTCCATGAATTGGCGGTTCAGTTCGAACTGTTGGATCATACCAGCCATGTACTCAGGTGGTGGTGGGGCATTGCCACCACTACCACGACCACCTGGTCTAACCATCATGCTAATATATAACAGGGGTAGTTCAGCATTGAGAAATTTGCGAAGACAAGAATCATTCATGATGAAACATGCATAATGAAAGGAGCACGATAGCTACTACATAGTAGTCGGCATAACTTACAAAAGGGGTCATGCATAGAGCTCAGTACACAGAGTTCAGTACATAGACTAAAACAACATAGGCGGCACACAGGCTCGCGGCGAATGCATCTAACACTACAAGCAAGCCTACATCAGTCCCAAGAGGTACTGTGGAGGTAGGCGTAGCCTGAAAGCTGGTAGTGTCGCATCGGGAACTCCACGTCAGCAACCTGGGGTCCGCGAATACTCTGGTGCAGAACCTGACGCTCAGGTGGCAGAAGAGGTCCAAGTGCGGGAGAGTGGCCTCCCACATCTGGCCAGCCGACACCCTGGGGCATCACAGTCCTGGCTGGGTAGATCGCAGAACGGGGCAGCTCCCTAGATCGGACAAAGGGGTGCAATAGCGTCAGAGCACGGTAAAGGTGCTGACGGGTGGTGTACAAATCATGGCGAAGAGCTCGGTTAGCTCGATCCAGCCCATCAGCATGCAGAACCAGGTTCTGATGGTAGAAGGGCTCTCGGGTGACAGTGGAGTAGGCAGCAGTATAGTATCCCTCCGCACCAACATCAGATGCGATAGCAATGTGCCTGAAAGGGGAGGTGTCCAACTCCCGATACTCTCCACGAAGACGTGTCAGAGCAGCATAAGCAGCATCGTGGACAGCCATATCGATGGTCACACCAGCACCATGAGCGGTGTGCAGCACAGTAGTGGAGTCATACTCCCACGAGTAGAGGTGGATGATGGCACGGTACTGCTCCTGGTTAAAGTCCTGGTACTCCTCGTAGACGATGTACTCAGGGTGCCAGCGATAACCCAGATAGGTCATCATCTCAGCTAGCACAGCAGGTGATCCCGAGGCACCAATGGCCGTCGTGTGACGCACGACCTGCCTCGTGGGTTCCATCTGAAAGCAAAGACGTTTCAAAGGAGTCAAATGACAGTGTGTGAATTGTTCAAAATACTATTCTAAGAAACAACTATGGCTTATCCAACTTTGGGGTGAATGCGGTCACGTGATCCTAGTGTTAGAGTTAGTAAATTCGTTTAACCCGAGTAGAAGAGAGTTTAGAGTCCCAGAGTAAAGGTCGAGGAGTAAAAGATCCTAGTACCACCCAAATGGCGACGTGGGCCCATAAGACACACAGCCATGTTAGTAAAAGTTTTGTAATGTCTAGACTCGACTTCGGCCAAGGAGTGTGGAAAGGGGGATTCCTACAGGCAGTTGGCTCTGGTACCAACTTGTGACGCCCCCGATTTGACCGTACACTAATCATGCACGCAAATGTGTACGATCAAGATCAGGGACTCACGGGAAGATATCACAACACAACTCTAAAACATAAATAAGTCATACAAGCATCATAATACAAGCCAGGGGCCTCGAGGGCTCGAATACAAGTGCTCGATCATAGACGAGTCAGCGGAAGCAATAATATCTGAGTACAGACATAAGTTAAACAAGTTTGCCTTAAGAAGGCTAGCACAAACTGGGATACAGATCGAACGAGGCGCATGCCTCCTGCCTGGGATCCTCCTAACTACTCCTGGTCATCGTCAGCGGCCTACACGTAGTAGTAGGCACCTCCAGTGTCGTAGGAGTCGTCGTCGATGGTGGCGTCTGGCTCCTGGACTCCAGCATCTGGTTGCGACAACCAGGTAGAAAGGAAAGGGGGAAAAGAGGGAGAGAAGCAACCGTGAGTACTCATCCAAAGTACTCGCAAGCAAGGAGCTACACTACATATGCATGGGTATATGTGTAAAGTGGCATATCAGTGGGCTGAACTGCAGAATGCCAGAATAAGGGGGGGATAGCTAATCCTGTCGAAGATTACGCTACTGGCCATCTCCATCTTGCAGCATGTAGAAGAGAGTAGATTGAAGTCCTCCAAGTAACAACGCATAGCATAATCCTACCCGGCGATCCCCTCCTCGTCGCCCTGTTAGAGAGCGATCACCGGGTTGTATCTGGCACTTGGAAGGGTGTATTTTATTCAGTATCCGGTTCTAGTTGTCATAAGGTCAAGGTACAACTCCGGGTCGTCCTTTTACCGAGGGACACGGCTATTCGAATAGCTAAACTTCCCTGCAGGGGTGCACCACATAACCCAACACGCTCGATCCCATTTGGCCGGACACACTTTCCTGGGTCATGCCCGGCCTCGGAAGATCAACACGTCGCAGCCCCACCTAGGCACAACAGAGAGGTCAGCACGCCGGTCTAAATCCTCTTCACCAAGCCAACTGGTTCTATTTCCTCAACTCTTTCATTTCCTCATTCCTGTGTTGTGCAATTGTTCATATCTGTGTTTGAAGACTTTGACTGAAGACTTTCTCAATTTCCTTAGTTCAATTTCCTCAGTCTGTTTGTCTTCATCCTGTGTTTACGCTTTCTGTACTCTGTGCTTGTTTTCATTTCATCATGATGACTATGTTTGTGTTCTGCTATGCATACTTTTGAGTACTTATTCCGCTGCAAGTAGTTCTTCGCTAAGGAATTTCCTCACCCACAAATTCCTCAGTGAAGAATTTATAAAAATCGCCTATTCACCCCCCTTTAGTCGATATAACGCACTTTCAGAGAGTTCTTTTTCAGTGGAGATGAGAGCCCAACAGCAAATAGAAATGCAGAGCCTACAGGCTACATCCCAGGTACAACCACGGAACCTCCTGGCGAGCGGCCCATCATGAGAAAATTGAGGGAAAAACTCCAGGAGCGAGGGAAAGCCGTCTTTCCATTCCCCAAACATGCGCACATAAAGAGATGGAAACCCACGCCGACCTCGGCTCCGGCTCCAACAGCGGCAACCCTGCTCCGACCAAGGCGCCGATGGAGGAACCACACGCCGCCACGGACGCAGCTGCAGCCCTCTGATGACACAGACGTGCTCCCCACCCCACCCGGTACGTTCTCATCATCGCTCTTCGGTACCACTCAATGGGTTCTCCACAACAGCTTGTTTTGTTGAAAATTTTTGTGTGCTGATCTCACAGGGTACGGTCGCCAGCGTGAGGAAGCGGAAGGCCCCGGCGATGGCGACGGCGAAGGCTGTCAGGAAGCCTCACAAGCCGCAGGTATGTAGTTCACTGTACCCATCATCTCACTTGATAATTTAGTTAGTCTGAATTTGTCCCCAGTACTTGCTTGGTTGTTTGATTCGTCTGAACTTGTTGCATCTATGTTGTGGCATTGTTTTGGTGGTGTTAGGTTGAAGTTGAAGAACCGATCCAGATGCATGTGTACTAAATCAAAGACACTTATTTTGAAATTATACTAAATCAAAGACACTTATTTTGGGATAGAGTGCAATTTAAGATTACTTCTTGTACCACCGAATTTCCCTAAAGACAAATTAGCAATGAATTTTCTAACTGTCATGAACATCCTATTTATAATAGAAATTCATCAATAGGATGCAGAGATGTCTAGGTTTTTAACTGAACAAATCCTATTGTATGTATGATACGTCTCCAACGTATCTATAATTTTTGATTGTTCCATGCTGTTATATTATAAATCTTGGATGTTTTATAATCATTTTATAGTCATTTTATATCATTTTTGGTACTAACCTATTGACATAATGCCAAGTGCCAGTTGTTGTTTTCTGCATGTTTTTACATCGCAGGAAATCAATATCAGACGGAGTCCAAACGCAACGAAACTTCACAGAGATTTTTTTGGACCATAAGGAACATAATGGGCCCTGGCTGCGCCTGGGGGGTGCTCCGAAGAGAGCACAACCCACCAGGGCGCGCCAGGAGGCCCAGGCGCACCCTGGTGGGTTGTGCCCACCTCGGGTGCCCCCTGGACCGCCTCTTTGCTCTATAAATACCCCAATATTCCCAAAACCCTAGGGGAGTCGATGCAATATTCATCCAGCTGCCGCAGAGTCCAGAACCACCAGATCCAATCTAGACACCATCTCGGATGGGGTTCGCCACCTCCATTGGTGCCTCTTCGATGATGCGTGAGTAGTTCTTTGTAGACCTTCGGGTCTGTAGTTAGTAGCTAGATGGCTTCATCTCTCTCTCTGAATTCTCAAGAAAATGGTCTCTTGGAGATCCATATGATGTAACTCTTTTGCGGTGTGTTTGTTGGGATCGATGAACTTTGAGTTTATGATCAGATTTATCTTTTTATATTCATGAAAGTTATTTGAGTTTCTTTGATCTCTTATATGCATGATTGCTTATAGCCTCGTATTTCTTCTCCGAAATTTGGGTTTTGTTTGGCCAACTTGATCTATTTATCTTGCAATGGGAAGAGGTGCTTTGTAGTGGGTTCAATCTTACGGTGCTTGATCCCAGTGACAGAAGGGGAACCGACACGTATGTATCGTTGCTACTAAGGATAAAACGATGGGGTCTATCTCTACATAGATAGATCTCTTGTCTACATCATGTCATCATTCTTATTGCATTACTCCATTTTTCCATGAACTGCGGTCGATGTGTGGAGTAATAGTAGTAGATGCAGGCAGGAGTCGGTCTACTAATCTTGGACGTGATGCCTATATAATGATCATTGCCTGGATATCGTCATGAGTATTTGAAGTTCTATCAATTGCCCAACAGTAATTTGTTCACCCACCATTTGTTATTTTTCTCGAGAGAAGCCACTAGTGAAACCTATGACCCCCGGGTTTCTTTCTCATATATTTGCCTTTGCGATCTACTTTTTCCATGCATTTATTTTCAGATCTATTAAACCAAAAATACAAAAATACATTGCTGCAATTTATTCTTATTTATTTTATTTGGCGTTCGATCTATCAATTGACTACAATTTTATCTCGCGTTCGTTTGCCTATCTTGAGGCACCGTACCCGGAAGGGATTGACAACCCCTTTAACACGTCGGGTTGCAAGGATTTGTTATCTGCGTACAGGGGCTGTTTACATTGTGTTGCTTGGTTCTCCTACTAGTTCGATAACCTTGGTTTCATATCTGAGGGAAATACCTAGCGCCGATGTGCTGCATCATCCCTTCCTCTTTGGGAAAATACCGACGTAGATTCAAGCGACATCAAAAGGAATTTCTGGCACCATTGCCGGGGAAGATCAAGTTAAGATAGTCTCCCGGCCACGCACCATTTCTGGCGCCGTTGCCGGCAAGGATCAAGTCAAGATAGTCTCCCGGCCACACACCATTTCTGGCGCCGTTGCTAGGGAGGATCTTTAACATATACCAGGTTCCTAATCACAAATCTCATCTCCTCGCAATTTACATTATTTGCCATTTGCCTCTCATTTTCCTCTCCCCCACTTCACAAAAATTTGCCTTTTTATTCGCCTATCTTTTTCTTTCGCCGTTTTCTTGCCGGATCTGTTTTTGAGTGCAATCTTGTTGTGTGGTCATCATGACTCTAGAGAACACCAAGTTATGTGATTTCTCAAATACCAACAACAATGATTTTATCGGCACTCCGATTGCTCCTCCCGCCACTAGTGCGGAGTCTTGTGATATTAATTTTCCGGTACTCCTAATGAGGATGCCGCGTCCCATCTTAATACCTTCATGGAATTATGCGATATGCAAAAGAAAAGAGATGTGGACAATGATGTGGTGAAGATGAAATTGCAAAAAATTGGTTCTCTTCTTTTCTTCGCAATAGTATCGATTCTTGGAATAAATGCAAAGATGCTTTCATCACTAAGTATTTTCCTCCCGCAAAATTATTTCCCCTAGAACCCAGATCATGAAATTCAAGCAACTTGAACATGGGCATGTTGCACAATCTTGGGAAAGGATGAAAATGATGCTAAGGAATTGCCCAACTCATGGGTTAAATCTTTGGATGATCATACAAATTTTTTATGCGGGATTGAATTTTGTTTCTCGTAATCTTTTAGACTCCATCGCGGGTGGTACTTTTATGGAAATTACTTTGGGTGAAGCCACCAAATTGCTTGATAATATCATGGCAAATTATTCGCAATGGCATACCGAAAGAGCTCCTACTAGTAAAAAAGTTAATTTTGTTGAAGAAATTTCTTCTTTGAGTGAAAAAGTTGACACTCTTATGAAATTGGTTGCTAGTAAAAGTGCTCCCATCGATTTTAATGATATGCCTTTGTCTACTTTGATTGAGCAAAATAGTGATGCCATATATGTGAATTTATCTCTCGAAATAATTTCAATAACAATGCTTATAGAGGTAATTTTAATCCTAGGCCTTTTCCTAGTAATTCCTCTAATAATTATGGTAAGTCCTATGGAAATCAATCTTATAATAATAATAGAAACACCTCTGATCTTGAGAATAATATTAAAGAATTTATCAACACGCAAAAAGTTTTCAACACTTCCATAGAAGAAAAGTTGACACTACTGCAGGATGCTGCTAACGCGACACTACGATCAGAGACCCTTCGACGAAACTGTGTGCGATGCAATAACCGCAAACGGTGGTGTAAAAGAACCGTCAAAAAAGGTGCAAAACGTTTGTGATGGCGGAGCCATCAAACACGGTTCAGATTTTAGTTGTGTGCACGATCCAGGGCATACGGTTTAGTCCAATGAACTGTTTGCGATGAGGTGGAACAAAATAAACGGGCAGCCTGATGAAGGCGTGTGCGATATAGAGCATACGGTTCACTCGGATGAACTGTTTGTGATTAGGCAACACAGAAGAAACGGTCAGCCAGATCAAGGTGTGTGTGATTGAGGGCATACGCTTCAGAAGGATTAACTATTTGCGATTAGGCAACAGAACAGAAACGGGTCAGCCAGATCAAAGTGTCTGCGATTGATGGCATACACTTCACATGGATGAACTGTTTGCGATTAGCCACAACAAACTGAAACAGTTAGATAGATCAACGTGTGTGCGCTAGACGGGCACACACATTCTAATTAAAAGAAGCGTGCGCGATGGTAATAACGAGCGCGCACGGTTGATGGAACAAGACGTGTGCTGACATTGCCTATTGCGGTGCACCCTATGGTGCAAACGTCACGTACGCGGCCGAGAAGGCGTACGTGCCCACGTTATGCCTTCCGGGAATAGTGCCGCACTTATAACCGTCAGTAAATTTTGAGCATGCGTCCCGTCACATTTTTTTAGAAGAACAAGGAGGCCGCGTCCCGTCACATTCCAAATTGCAAACCTGTTCACACCAATCAAAACCTAAATGGTTTCCCACTTAGTAGCATATTACTACTCGGTTATAAATACTAGTACTCCAAGATGACTGCACATTCCTCCTCAACTCCTCATCCACAAAAACAAACAAGTCATTCATCATCGTTCCCTTGCGTCTGCCATGGCCAGCGTGAGTTCTGGGTCGAGAGATTGCCACCAGGGAGAGGCGAGCCTGGAAGCGGAACACGAGAGATGTCACGCCTCGCTGCGAAAGCAACCAATATGTCCCGCCGTGTGGCCGTAGCAGCAGAGAGGTCCCGCCGCGCCGCCGAAGCATCACGGAGGTCCCGTCGCACCGTCGATGCAGCAGACTAGCCCGACCGCGCCGCGGAAGCAGAAGCGATGTCCCGCCACGCCGCAAATGCAGCAGAGGTGTCCTCCCGCGCCACGGCGGCCTGGGAAAATGTCTCGCGGGCAGGCGAGGATTCTTACAGGAGCATGCGTGTCCTCGTCCTTAGGCAGATGGAGCAGATCTCCAGGTGGGCGAGGTTGTAGGATGACCTGAAAGCCTCGTTTGAACAGTCTACCAGCGTCATCCAGCAACTAAATGAGAGCAATGCGAAGCTCCAGGCCGAGCGTGACCTGCTGAGGGCAAAGATCGTCGGAAGTGCGGGGCAGCAGGAGCAGACCACTGCCTTGTTGAAGAGGACCAGCGTCATCGTCGAGAAACTTATGGACGAGAATGCCATGCTGTGCATCGAGCGCAGAAGGTTGGTGGAGGAATCCGTGGATGCTCTCAAGCAGCATCTTGAGGACAAGAAAGAGCTCATCGCCGCTCGCCGCGGAGACTAGTTCCCACGGCCTACAGCAACACATCAACAAAGTAGAGATCAGCGAGCCAGATCGTCTTCCTTCTTCTTTTGCCCTTGTGTATTTTGTGCGTTGCCGCATGTGGCTTTTTTTAATTATGTTCCTAAATATGTAAGACAATTATCATCCATTGTCATCGTCCTTATATTCATCATGCTTGCTATAAGTCGCAGTCGATGCTATATAGGTCTGTCGGATCTTACATCAAGATCCATGCAAAACTTTCTTTTTAGATTTTCATTTTTCTCTCTTAAATCTCAGTCCAGTGAGACATATAGCCACGCTGTAGAACAGGTGCTCGGGCGCCATTAATGGGGACGTTGGGAGGGAGGTGCGCGGCGGGTAGCGGTCAAAGGGCTCTGCTCCCGATGAGCACGCGCAGGGGTCTGATTTGTAAATAGGGGACGCGTGGCGGCACGTAATTGGTAAGTAGAACGCCCACGGTTTCAATAATACTTGTGTTTCCGATTTGTAACGTGACAACACTTGTTCCAAAATGACTTTGTTAATTGTTAATGTATGCACCTTGGCAAATCGGACAGAAAAATTACCACAACATGTTGGTGCCATGTCATGACAACATGCCAAGTTTCATGATTTTCAGGCGTGTTTTGGATTTACAGGAATTAAAAACCAAGTATCTCAATCTTTTCGGCCGAGCCACGACGCCTAGATGTTTGAATTTCATTCCCATCTGTTGCATAGGACCTAGAAATTCACCCAAGGACACACATGTGGTTTTTCAAACAACTTTGGTGCACTGGAGCATGTGCTTGTAGTTCAAATTTGAATTATGCACATTAAATGCGCAGAAACTCAATTAATGTATAAAAAAGGCCAAACAAACCCAGAATAATTCCAAAATTTAGCACGATACTTCTATTTCGTCTAATCTGCCCGTGTAAAAAATTTAAGGCGGGAGAAGGCAGTATACGTATGTCGTTTCGCACACGGAGGTGGCATGTTCCCTCTCGGAACCACGAGCCTTCTTGGCGGAAGCTCCGGTTTGCAAGAAGCTTACACCAAAGCTTGTCCCAATTCGGCCAAAAAATTACCGCAACATGTTGGTGCCATGTCATGACACCATGCCAAGTTTCAAGATTTTCACGCGTGTTTTGGATTTACAGGAATTAAAACACCAAGTTTCCCAATCTTTCCAGCCGAGCCATGATGCCCAGATGTTTGAATTTCATTCCCATCTCTTGCATAGGACCTATAAATTCACCCAAGGACACACATGTGGTTTTTCAAACAACTTTGGTGCACTGGAGCCTGTGCTTGTAGTTCAAATTTGAATTATGCACATTAAATGTGCAGAAACTCAACTAATGTATAAAAAAGGCCAAATGAACCCGGAATAATTCCAGAATTTAGCATGATACTTCTATTTGGTCTAATCTGCCTGTGTAAAAAATTTAAAGCAGGAGAAGGTAGTGTACGTATGTCGTTTCGCACACGAAGGTGGCACGTTCCCTCTCGGAACCACGATCCTTCTTGACGGAAGCTCCAGTTTGCAAGAAGCTTACACCAAAACTTGTCCCAATTCGGCCAAAAAAATTACCGCAGCATGTTGGTGCCATGTCATGAACCATGCCAAGTTTCATGATTTTCAGGCGTGTTTTGGATTTACAGGAATTAAAAAACCAAGTTTCCCAATCTTTCCGGCCGAGCCACGATGCCCAGATGTTTGGATTTCACTCCCATCTCTTGCATGTGACCTAGAAGTTCACCCAAGGATACACATGTGGTTTTTCAAACAACTTTGGTGCACTGGAGCCTGTGCTTGTAGTTCAAATTTGAATTAAGCACATTAAATGCGCGGAAACTCAATTAATGTATAAAAAAGGCCAAATGAACCTGGAATAATTCCAGAATTTAGCACGATACTTCTATTTGGTCTAATCTGCCTGTGTAAAAAAATTAAGGCGGGAGAAGGCAGTATACGTATCTCGTTTCGCACACGGAGGTGACACGTTCCCTCTTGGAACCACGAGGCTTCTTGAGGGAAGCTCCGGTTTGCAAGAAGCTTACATCAAAGCTTGTCCAAATTTGGCCGAAAATTTACCGAAGCATGTTGGTGCCATGTCATGACACCATGCCAAGTTTCATGATTTTCAAGCGTGTTTTGGATTTACAGGAATTAAAAAACCAAGTTTCTCAATCTTTCCGGGCGAGCCACGACGCCCAGATGTTTGAATTTCTTTCCCATCTCTTGCATGGGACCTATAAATTCACCCAAGAACACACGTGTGATTTTTCAAACAACTTTGGTGCACTAGAGCATGTGCTTGTAGTTCAAATTTGAATTATGCACATTAAATGCCCAGAAACTCAATTAATGCATAAAAATGCCAAACAAACCCGGAATAATTCCAAAATTTAGCACGATACTTCTATTTGGTCTAATCTGCCTATGTAAAAAATTAAGGCGGGAGAAGGCAGTATACGTATCTCGTTTCGCACACGGAGGTGACACGTTCCCTCTTGGAACCACGAGCCTTCTTGAGGGAAGCTCCGGTTTGCAAGAAGCTTACACCAAAGCTTGTACCAATTCGGCCAAAAAAATTACCGCAACATGTTGGTGCCATGTCATGACACCATGCCAAGTTTCATAATTTTCAGGCGTGTTTTGGATTTACAGGAATTAAAAAACCAAGTTTCTCAATCTTTCCGGGCGAGCCACGACGCCCAGATGTTTGAATTTCATTCCCATCTCTTGCATGGGACCTATAAATTCACCCAAGGACACACATGTGATTTTTCAAACAACTTTGATGCACTGGAGCATGTGCTTGTAGTTCAAATTTGAATTATGCACATTAAATGCCTAGAAACTCAATTAATGCATAAAAATGCCAAACGAACTCGGATTAATTCCAAAATTTAGCACGGTACTTCTATTTGGTCTAATCTGCCTGTGTAAAAAAATTAAGGCGGGAGAAGGCAGTATACGTATCTCGTTTCGCACACGGAGGTGACACGTTCCCTCTCGGAACCACGAGCCTTCTTGAGGGAAGCTCCGGTTTGCAAGAAGCTTACACCAAAGCTTGTCCCAATTCGGCCAAAAAATTTACCGCAGCATGTTGGTGCCATGTCATGACACCATGCCAAGTTTCATGATTTTCAGGCGTGTTTTGGATTTACAGGAATTAAAAAACCAAGTTTCTCAATCTTTCCGGCCGAGCCACGACGCCCAGATATTTGAATTTCTTTCCCATCTCTTGCATGGGACCTATAAATTCACCCAAGAACACACGTGTGATTTTTCAAACAACTTTGGTGCACTAGAGCATGTGCTTGTAGTTCAAATTTGAATTATGCACATCAAATGCCCAGAAACTCAATTAATGCATAAAAATGCCAAACGAACCCGGAATAATTCCAAATTTAACCACGACACTCAGGTACTAGTTGCATGTTCACTGTACGTAAATGTTGTAGCAATTCAAACACCATCCTTTCCCTCCGTAACTCCATTTTGTCTTTCAAAACATAATGAAAAAAATCAGGTATACTACAAACAGTTTACTAGAAAGAATCGTGTGGGATGCGATATAAAATATCTTGGCACACCGTTTTGTCTGGCTTACGCAGGAAGCTTCATCGTCTACAGTCCACCGCCCCCGCTTGAACCACACTTGCGCGCCAGTTTCTCGCGGCACCGAGCGAAATTTTTTTGCCACCGCGGAAATATCTATCTCCCTGCCCCCTCCCTCCTACCAAAAGCCACATTTACACTGTTCCTCCTTGCTTTCCAAGTTCAAACCTCCACTACTGCTTACTGGCAGCTCAGCCTCCTCGCCGCCGACCCTTCTTCTTGCAGCGCCACCTCCTCGCCGGCTACCCTTCTTCTTGCAGCGCCGCCTCCTCGCCGGCGACCCTTCTTCTTGCAGCGCCGCCTCCTCGCCGGCGACCCTTCTTCTTGCTGCGCGGCCTCCTCGCCGCTGACCCTTCTTCTTGTTGCGCGACCTCGTCGATATGGTCAGGTAATCCACACCCCACCCACACCATCCTCCTCCTTTCCCGTCCCACATGCCCCGGCCGACGAAGCGACACCTTCCACCGAAATCACTGCCCCCGCCTCCAATTAAGTGATGCCTAGTACCTCTTGAGCACTGTGTTGGTTTTCCCTTGAAGAGGAAAGGGTGATGCAGCAAAGTAGCGTAAGTATTTCCCTCAGTTTTTGAGAACCAAGGTATCAATCCAGTAGGAGGCCACGCACGAGTCCCTCGCACCTACACAAACAAATAAATCCTCGCAACCAACGCAATAAAGGGGTTGTCAATCCCTTCACGGTCACTTACGAGAGTGAGATCTGATAGATATGATAAGATAATATTTTTGATATTTTTATGATAAAGATGCAAAGTAAAGAAAGCAAAATAAAGATGATGCTAGAAATAACTTGTTGACGGGAGATTAATATGATGGAAAATAGACCCAGGGGCCATAGGTTTCACTAGTGGCTTCTCTCAAGAGCATAAGTATTACGGTGGGTGAACAAATTACTGTTGAGCAATTGACAGAATTGAGCATAGTTATGAGAATATCTAGGTATGATCATGTATATAGGCATCACGTCCGAGACAAGTAGACCGACTCCTGCCTGCATCTACTACTATTACTCCACACATCGACCGCTATCCAGCATGCATCTAGAGTATTAAGTTCATAAGAACAGAGTAACGCTTTAAGTAAGATGACATGATGTAGAGGGATAAACTCATGCAATATGATATAAACCCCATCTTGTTATCCTCGATGGCAACAATACAATACGTGCCTTGCTGCCCCTACCGTCACTGGGAAAGGACACCGCAAGATTGAACCCAAAGCTAAGCACTTCTCCCATTGCAAGAAAGATCAATCTAGTAGGCCAAACCAAACTGATAATTCGAAGAGACTTGCAAAGATAACCAATCATACATAAAAGAATTCAGAGAAGATTCAAATATTGTTCATAGATAAACTTGATCATAAACCCACAATTCATCGGTCTCAACAAACACACCGCAAAATAAGATTACATCGAATAGATCTCCACAAGAGAGGGGGAGAACATTGTATTGAGATCCAAAAAGAGAGAAGAAGCCATCTAGCTAATAACTCTGGACCCGAAGGTCTGAGGTAAACTACTCACACATCATCGGAGAGGCTATGGTGTTGATGTAGAAGCCCTCCGTGATCGATGCCCCCTCCGGCGGAGCTCCAGAAAAGGCCCCAAGATGGGATCTCACGGGTACAGAAGGTTGCGGCGGTGGAATTAGGTTTTTGGCTCCGTATCTGGTAGTTTGGGGATACGTAGGTATATATAGGAGGAAGAAGTACGTCGGTGGAGCAACGTGGGGCCCACGAGGGTGGAGGGCGTGCCCAGGGGGGTAGGCGCACCCCCTACCTCGTGCCCTCCTGGTTGATGTCTTGACGTAGGGTCCAAGTCCTCTGGATCACGTTCGTTCCGAAAATCACGTTCCCGAAGGTTTCATTCCGTTTGGACTCCGTTTGATATTCTTTTTCTGCGAAACTCTGAAATAGGCAAAAAACAACAATTCTGGGCTGGGCCTCCGGTTAATAGGTTAGTCCCAAAAATAATATAAAAGTGTATAAAAAATTATAGATACATTGGAGACGTATCAAGCATCCCCAAGCTTAATTCCTGCTCGTCCTCGAGTAGGAAAATGATAAAAACAGAATTTTTGATGTGGAATGCTACATGGCATAATTTCAATGTAATTCTCCTAATTGTGGTATGAATATTCAGATCCGAAAGATTGAAGATAAAGGTTTAATATTGACATAAAAGTAATAATACTTTAAGCATACTAACTAAGCAATTATGTCCTCTCAAAATAACATGGCCAAAGAAAGTTCATCTCTACAAAATCATATAGTTTAGTCATGCTCCATTTTCGTCACACAAGAATGCTCTCATCATGCACAACCCCGATGACAAGCCAAGCAATTGTTTCATACTTTAGTAATCTCAAACTTTTTTCAACCTTCACGCAATACATGAGCGTGAGCCATGGATATAGCACTATGGGTGGAATAGAATATAATGATGGGGGTTATGTGGAGAAGACAAAAAAGGAGAAAGTCTCACATCAACGCGGCTAATCAATGAGCTATGGAGATGCCCATCGATTGATGTTAATGCAAGGAGTAGGGATTGCCATGCAACAGATGCACTAGAGCTATAAATGCATGAAAGCTCAACAAAAGAAACTAAGTGGGTGTGCATCCAACTTGCTTGCTCACGAAGACCTAGGGCATTTGAGGAAGCCCATTGTTGGAATATACAAGCAAAGTTCTATAACAAAAAATTCCCACTAGTATATGAAAGTCACAAAACAAGAGACTCTCTATCATGAAGATCATGGTGCTACTTTGAAGCACAAGTGTGGAAAAAAGGATAGTAGCATTGTCCCTTTTTATTCTCTTTTTTGGGCCTCCTTTTTTTTGGCCTTTCTCTTTTTTATTGGGACAATGCTCTATGAATGATGATCATCATACTTCTATTTATTTACAACTCAATGATTACAACTCGATACTAGAACAAAGTATGACTCTACATGAATGCCTCCGGTGGTATACCGGGATAGCAATGAATCAAGAGTGACATGTATGAAAAATTATGAACGGTGGCTTTGCCACAAATACGATGTCAACTACATGATCATGCAAAGCAATATGACAATGATGAGCGTGTCATAATAAACGGAACGGTGGAAAGTTGCATGGCAATATATCTCGGAATGGCTATGGAAATGACATAATAGGTAGGTATGGTGGCTGTTTTGAGGAGGATATAAGGAGGTTTATGTGTGAAAGAGCGCATCATATCACGGGGTTTGGATGCACCGGCGAAGTTTGCACCAACTCTCAATGTGAGAAGGGCAATGCACGGTACCGAAGAGGCTAGCAGTGATGGAAGGGTAAGAGTGCGTATAATCCATGGACTCAACATTAGTCATAAAGAACTCACATACTTATTGCAAAAATCTACAAGTCATCAAAAACCAAGTACTATGCGCATGCTCCTAGGGGGATAGATTGGTAGGAAAAGACCATCGCTCGTCCCCGACCGCCACTCATAAGGAGGACAATCAAAGAACACCTCATGTTTCAAATTTGTTACATAACGTTTACCATACGTGCATGCTACGGGACTTGCAAACTTCAACACAAGTATTTATCAAATTCACAACTACTCAACTAGCACAACTTTAATATCACTACCTCCATATCTCAAAACAATCATCAAGCATCAAACTTCTCTTAGCATTCAGCACACTCATAAGAAAGTTTTTTACTAGTCTTGAATTCCTAACATATTAGGATTAATTTCCCAATTTAAGCGAATTACCATGCTGTTTAAGACTCTAAAAATAATATAAGTGAAGTATGAGAGAATAATAGTTTCTATAAAACAAAACCACCGCCGTGCTCTAAAAGATATAAGTGAAGCACTAGAGCAAAAACTATATAGCTCAAAAGATATAAGTGAAGCGCATAGAGTATTCTAATAAATTCCGAATCATGTATGTCTCTCTCAGAAGGTGTGTACAGCAAAGATGATTGTGGTAAACTAAAAAGCAAAGACTCATCATACAAGACGCTCCAAGCAAAACACATATCATGTGGTGAATAAAAATATAGCTCCAAGTAAAGTTACCGACGGAAGTAGACGAAAGAGGGGATGCCTTCCGGGGCATCCCCAAGCTTTAGCTTTTTGGTGTGCTTAGATTATCTTGGGGTGCCATGGGCATCCCCAAGATTAGGCTCTTGCCACTCCTTGTTCCATAATCCATCAAATCTTTTACCCAAAACTTGAAAACTTCACAACACAAAACTTAACAGAAAATCTCGTGAGCTCCGTTAGCGAAAGAAAACAGAACATCACTTCAAGGTACTGTAATGAACTCATTCTTTATTTATATTGGTGTTAAACCTAATGTATTCCAACTTCTCTATGGTTTATAAACTATTTTACTAGCCATGGATTCATCAAAATAAGCAAACAACACACGAAAAACAGAATCTGTCAAAAACAGAACTGTCTGTAGTAATCTGTAACTAACGCAAACTTCTGGAACTACAAAAATTCAGCCAAAATAGGAAGACCTAGAAAATTTGTTTATTGATCATCAGCAATTGGAATTAATATTTTATCACGTTCTGGTGATTTTTAACAATTATTTTTGTGACCAGAAAGTTTCTGAAATTTTCAGCAAGATCAAATAACTATCACGCAAGAAGATCCTATAGGTTAAACTTGACACAAACACTAATTAAAACATAAAAACAAATCTAACCAGAGGCTAGATCAAATATTTATTCCTAAACAGAAGCAAAAAGCAAAAAACTAAAAATAAAATTGGGTTGCCTCCCAACAAGCGCTATCGTTTAACGCCCGTAGCTAGGCATAATAGCAAGGATAGATCTAGGTATTGCCATCTTTGGTAGGCAATCCATAAGTGGCTCTCATGATAGATTCATATGGTAATTTTATTTTCTTTCTAGGAAAGTGTTCCATGCCTTTCCTTAACGGAACTTGGAGTCTAATATTTCCCTCCTTCATATCAATAATTGCACCAATCGTTCTAAGGAAAGGTCTACCAAGAATAATAGGACATGAAGGATTGCAATCTATATCAAGAACAATAAAATCTACGGGCACATAATTCTTATTTGCAATAATAAGAACATCATTAATTCTTCCCATAGGTTTCTTAATGGTGGAATCCGCAAGGTGTAAGTTTAAAGAGCAATCATCAAAATCACGGAAACCTAGCAAATTGCACAAAGTGTTTGGGATCGTGGAAACACTAGCACCCAAATCACATAAAGAATAACACTCATGATCTTTAATTTTAATTTTAATAGTAGGTTCCCACTCATAATAAAGTTTTCTAGGGATAGAAACTTCCAACTCAAGTTTTTCTTCATAAGATTGCATCAAAGCATCAACGATATGTTTAGTAAAAGCTTTATGTTGGCTATAAGCATGTGGAGAATTTAGCACGGATTGCAACAAGGAAATACAATCTATCAAAGAGCAATTATCATAATTAAATTCCTTGAAATCAAAAATAGTGGGTTCATTAATATCTAGAGTTTTGACCTCTTCAATCCCACTTTTACCAATTTTTGCATCAAGATCTAAAGACTCCGAATTTTTGGAACGCCTTCTAGGTAAAGGTGGATCATATTCAGTCCCATCATTATCAAGATTCATATTGCAAAACAAAGATTTAATAGGGGACACATCAATAACTTTTAGATCTTCATCTTTATTTTCATAGAAATTAGAAGAACACGCTTCCACAAAGCAATCTTTCTTAGCACGCATCCTAGCGGTTCTTTCTTTGCACTCATCAATGGAAATTCTCATGGCTTTGATAGACTCATTGATATCATGCTTAGGTGGAATAGATCTAAGTTTCAAAGAATCAACATCAAGAGAAATTCTATCAACGTTCCTAGCCAATTCATCAACTTTAAGTATTTTTTCTTCAAGCAAAGCATTGAAATTCTTTTGTGAATTCATAAATTCTTTAACACTAGTCTCAAATTCAGAAGGCATATTATTAAAATTTCCATAAGAATTGTTGTAGGAATTACCATAATTATTGGAGGAGTTACTAGGGTATGGCCTAGGATTAAAGTTTCCTCTATACGCGTTGTTACCAAAATTATTCCTACCAACAAAATTCACATTCATAGATTCATTATTATTCTCAATCAAAGTAGACAAAGGCATATCATTAGGATCAGAAGAAACATTTTTACTAGCAAATAATTTCATAAGTTCATCCATCTTTCCACTCAAAACATTAATTTCTTCTATCGCATGCACTTTTTTATTAGTAGATCTTTTAGTGTGCCATTGAGAATAATTAACCATAATATTATCTAGGAGTTTAGTAGCTTCTCCTAAAGTGATATCCATAAAAATGCCTCCCGCGGCCGAATCTAATAGATTTCTAGAAGCAAAATTCAATCCGGCATAAAAATTTTGTATGATCATCCACAAATTCAAACCATGTGTAGGATAATTACGTATCATTAATTTCATCCTCTCCCAAGCTTGTGCAACATGTTCATGATCAAGTTGCTTAAAATTCATAATATCGTTTCTAAGAGAGATGATCTTAGCGGGAGGAAAATACTTAGAGATAAAAGCATCTTTGCACTTATTCCAAGAAACAATACTATTTTTAGGCAAAGACGAAAACCAAGCTTTAGCACGATCTCTAAGCGAAAAAGGAAATATCTTCAATTTAACAATATCATTATCCACATCTTTCTTCTTTTGCATATCACACAAATCAACGAAGCTATTTAGATGGGTAGCGGCATCTTCACTAGGAAGGCCGGCGAATTGATCTCTCATGACAAGATTCAACAAAGCAGCATTGATTTCACAAGATTCAGTATCGGTAAGAGGAGCAATCGGAGTGCTAAGAAAATAATTATTGTTGGTATTGGTAAAGTCACACAATTTAGTATTATCTTGAGCCATCGTGGCAAGCAAGCAATCCAACACACGAGCAAACAAGAAGCAAGCAAAAAAAGGCGAACGGAAAAGAGAGGGCGAATAAAACGGCAAGGGTGAAATGGGGGAGAGGAAAACGAGAGGCAAATGGCAAATAATGTAATGCGGGAGATAAGGGTTTGTGATGGGTACTTGGTATGTTGACTTTTGCGTAGACTCCCCGGCAACGGCGCCAGAAATCCTTCTTGCTACCTCTTGAGCACCGCGTTGGTTTTCCCTTGAAGAGGAAAGGGTGATGTAGCAAAGTAGCGTAAGTATTTCCCTCAGTTTTTGAGAACCAAGGTATCAATCCAGTAGGAGGCCACGCACGAGTCCCTCGCACCTACACAAACAAATAAATCCTCGCAACCAACGCAATAAAGGGGTTGTCAATCCCTTCATGGTCACTTACGAGAGTGAGATCTGATAGATATGATAAGATAATATTTTTGGTATTTTTATGATAAAGATGCAAAGTAAAGAAAGCAAAATAAAGACGACGCTAGAAATAACTTGTTGACGGGAGATTAATATGATGGAAAATAGACATGTATATAGGCATCACGTCCGAGACAAGTAGACCGACTCCTGCCTGCATCTACTACTATTACTCCACACATCGACCGCTATCCAGCATGCATCTAGAGTATTAAGTTCATAAGAACAGAGTAACACTTTAAGTAAGATGACATGATGTAGAGGGATAAACTCATGCAATATGATATAAACCCCATCTTGTTATCCTCGATGGAAACAATACAATACGTGCCTTGCTGCCCCTACTGTCACTGGGAAAGGACATCGCAAAATTGAACCCAAAGCTAAGCACTTCTCCCATTGCAAGAAAGATCAATCTAGTAGGCCAAACCAAACTGATAATTCGAAGAGACTTGCAAAGATAACCAATCATACATAAAAGAATTCAGAGAAGATTCAAATATTGTTCATAGATAAACTTGATCATAAACCCACAATTCATCGGTCTCAACAAACATACCGCAAAAGAAGATTACATCGAATAGATCTCCACAAGAGAGGGCGAGACCATTGTATTGAGATCCAAAAAGAGAGAAGAAGCCATCTAGCTAATAACTATGGACCCGAAGGTCTGAGGTAAACTACTCACACATCATCGGAGAGGCTATGGTGTTGATGTAGAAGCCCTCCGTGATCGATGCCCCCTCCGTCAGAGCTCCGGAAAAGGCCCCAAGATGGGATCTCACGGGTACAGAAGGTTGCGGCGGTGGAATTAGGTTTTTGGCTCCGTATCTAGTAGTTTGGGGATACGTAGGTATATATAGGAGGAAGAAGTACGTCGGTGGAGCAACATGGGGCCCATGAGGGTGGAGGGTGCGCCAGGGGGGTAGGCGCGCCCCCTACCTCGTGCCCTCCTGGTTGATGTCTTGACATAGGGTCCAAGTCCTCTAGACCACGTTCGTTCCGAAAATCACGTTCCCGAAGGTTTCATTCTGTTTGGACTCCGTTTGATATTCTTTTTCTGCAAAACTCTGAAATAGGCAAAAAACAGCAATTCTGGGCTGGGCCTCCGGTTAATAGGTTAGGCCAAAAAATAATATAAAAGTGTATAATAAAGCCCATTAATGTCCAAAACAGAATATAATATAGCATGGAACAATAAAAAAATATAGATACGTTGGAGACGTATCAATGCCCACAGCCATTTTGCTCGCAGTATAACGTGGTGCTCAGTAGCATGCGGCCGCACGCGCGAACGAGGTCACTATGGCTTCCATGCGTGTCGACCACCAGATCTTGGAGGAGCACCTCGTCTTCGAGGCCACCGTCGACACCACCACACGGTTGTCTACTTTAAAATACAGTTCGTGATGTTTTCTCGAGGGCACCGCCAGTGCCTTCTAGTGATTTGTCCTCTGTAATGTTAATATGTAATCTGATGTTCAGTTAACAGTTTGGTCCTCTGAAATGTAATGTTCAGTTAACACTTTGGTCCAACAATTGCTACATTTCGTAGTACTGTTCTCAAGCATTCTTTGTTTTGTTAACTGTCTTATCTTCTAGTACATGTTTCTATTCTGCAATGTCGTGCTCAGTTAACTGTTTTGGTTCATTTGGTCTACTGTCCATTTAACTGTTTGGTTCAGTTCTGCAATTTGATTTTCATTTGCTGTGGGTACAATTTTGTATTGTTATGCATGTGACACCAATCGAATTTGGTTGTACTCAATACATATTCTACTGATAGTATGGCAACTCTCAGTTAACCTGATCAAGATCTTCCTTATATGTGTTGCAGGGAAACAATGGGAGACACTGCGGTTTACCATCGAGGTTTGTTCAAGCAGGGTCCTTTGGCTAATACCACATTATTGTGCAGTTGCAGGAATCATTCTAATATTTAGGTTTCTTACAATTTGGTCTTGCACATGTAGGTCCTGCTGTCAGAGGCTTAGACCCACTGTTTGACCCATTTTGCATATGGGGAAATGAGATGTCCATGAATATCAGTCATGTCAAGAAACTCAGAAAGATTGTTAGGATAAAGAAACTTGTGACGAATAACAGCAAGATCTTTGTTTGCACAATGAAGAAGACATCAGTCAACTATAGGATGGTACCAACTCTTTTACCTTGTTTTTACCCCTTGCACCATTTCAAAATTTAGAACAACGATTTATGCATAGCTTTGTTTTCAGTACTTTTCAAAGCAGTTCACCGATGATTACCTCTCAAACCACCTGCATGGTCAAGAGGCGAGGAAGGTATTCATTCAACACCCACGGTACAATATTAAAGTCTTGCTGAAGAGGACGAAGGTTGGGCGGGCAATTATCCATCGCCACTGGCCTAAAGTTGCAAGGACATTCAACATCAGTGAAGGCTTAATATTTGCCTTCCGCTTCTGCAATTTCCCAGATGAGATTCATCTGTCTATTTACCATGTATGATGCTACTTTCCAATGGTTTTTGATGCTGCACGTGAAACTTGGTGCTGTTGTGTAATGGCGTGCTACCTCTTGAGCAAGTGTTGGTTTTCCCTTGAAGAGGAAAGGATGATGCAGCAAAGTAGTGTAAGTATTTCCCTCAGTTTTTGAGAACCAAGGTATCAATCCAGTAGGAGGCCACACGCAAGTCCCTCATACCTACACAAACAAATAAGAACCTTGCAACCAACGCGATAAAGGGGTTGTCAATCCCTTCACGGCCACTTGCAAAAGTGAGATCTGATAGAGATGATAAGATAATTTTTTTGGTATTTTTATGATAAAGATTAAAAGTAAAGATTGCAAAATAAACGGCGACAGAAATAGCTAGTTGACGGAAGATTAATATGATGCAAAATAGACCCGGGGGCCATAGGTTTCACTAGTGGCTTCTCTCAAGATAGCATAAGCATTACAGTGGGTGAACAAATTACTGTCGAGCAATTGATAGAAAAGTGCATAATTATGAGAATATCTAGGCATGATCATGTATATAAGCATCACGTCCGCGACAAGTAGACCGACTCCTGCCTGCATCTACTACTATTACTCCACACATCGACTGCTATCCAGCATGCATCTAGAGTATTAAGTTCATAAGAACAGAGTAACGCATTAGGCAAGATGACATGATGTAGAGGGATAAACTCAAGCAATATGATATAAACCCCATCTTTTTATCCTTGATGGCAACAATACAATACGTGTCGTTTCCCCTGCTGTCACTGGGATCGAGCAACGCAAGATTGAACCCAAAGCTAAGAACTTCTCCCATTGCAAGAAAGATCAATCTAGTAGGCCAAACCAAACTGATAATTCGAAGATACTTGCAAAGATAACCAATCATACATAAAAGAATTCAGAGAAGATTCAAATATTGCTCATAGATAATCTTGATCATAAACCCACAATTCATCGGATCTCGACAAACACACCGCAAAAAGAGTTACATCGAATAGATCTCCAAGAAGATCGAGGAGAGCTTTGTATTGAGATCCAAAGAGAGAGAAGAAGCCATCTAGCTAATAACTATGGACCCGAAGGTCTGTGGTAAACTATTCACACATCATCGGAGAGGCTATGGTGTTGATGTAGAGCCCTTCGTGATCGATTCCCCTCCGACGGAGCGCCGGAAAAGGCCCCAAGATGGGATCTCATGGGTACAGAAGGTTGCGGCGGTGGAAATAGGGTTTCGTGGTGCTCCTCGATGGTTTCGGGGTACATGGGTATATATAGGAGGAAGAAGTAGGTCGGTGGAGCCACGAGGGGCCCACAAGGGTGGGGGGCGTGCCCGGGGGGCAGGCGCGCCTCCCTGCCTCGTGGCCTCCTCGTTGATTTCTTGACGTCCACTCCAAGTCCTCTGGATCACGTTTGTTCCAAAAATCATGCTCCCGAAGGTTTTGTTCCGTTTGGACTCCGTTTGGTATTCCTTTTCTGCGAAACACTGAAATAGGCAAAAAAACAGCAATTTGCACTGGGCCTTGGGTTAGTAGGTTAGTCCAAAAAATAATATAAAAGTGTATAATAAAGCCCATTAAACATCCAAAACAGAATATATAATAGCATGGAGCAATCAAAAATTATAGATACGTTGGAGACGTATCAAGCATCCCCAAGCTTAATTCCTGCTCGTCCTCGAGTAGGTAAATGATAAAAACAGAATTTTTGATGTGGAATGCTACTTAGCATATTCTTCAATGTAATTTTCTTTATTGTGGCATGAATGTTCAGATCCGAAAGATTCAAGATAAAAGTTTAATATTGACATAAAAATAATAATACTTCAAGCATACTAACTAAGCAATCATGTCTTCTCAAAATAACATGGCCAAAGAAAGTTCATCCCTACAAAATAATATAGTTTGGTAATGCTCCATTTTCGTCACACAAGATGCTCTCATCTTGCACAACCCCGATACCAAGCCAAGCAATTGTTTCATACTTTAGTAATCTCAAACTTTTTTCAACTTTCACGCAATACATGAGCGTGAGCCATGGATATAGCACTATGGGTGGAATAGAATATAATGATGGGGGTTGTGTGGAGAAGACAAAAAAGGAGAAAGTCTTACATTGACGCGACTAATCAATGGGCTAGGGAGATTCCCATCAATTGATGTCAATGCAAGGAGTAGGGATTGCCATGCAACGGATGCACTAGAGCTATAAATGTATGAAAGCTCAACAAAAGAAACTAATGAAGGAAATATGCCCTGGAGGCAATAATAAAGTTATTATTTATTTCCTTATTTCATGATAAATGTTTATTATTCATGCTAGAATTGTATTAACCGGAAACATAATACATGTGTGAATAGATAGACAAACGTAGTGTCACTAGTATGCCTCTACTTGACTAGCTCGTTGATCAAAGATGGTTGAGTTTCCTAGCCATAGACATGAGTTTTCATTTGATTAACGGGATCACATCATTAGGAGAATGATGTGATTGACTTGACCCATTCCGTTAGCTTAGCACTTGATCGTTTAGTATTCTGCTATTGCTTTCTTCATGACTTATACATGTTCCTATGACTATGAGATTATGCAACTCCCGTTTACCGGAGGAACACTTTGTCTGCTACCAAACGTCACAACGTAACTGGGTGATTATAAAGGTGCTCTACAGGTGTCTTCGAAGGTACTTGTTGGGTTGGCGTATTTCGAGATTAGGATTTGTCACTCCGATTGTCGGAGAGGTATCTCTGGGCCCACTCGGTAATGCACATCACTATAAGCCTGGCAAGCATTGTAACTAATGAGTTAGTTGCGGGATGATGTATTACGGAACGAGTAAAGAGACTTGCCGGTAACGAGATTGAACTAGGTATTGAGATACCGACGATTGAATCTCGGGCAAGTAACATACCGATGACAAAGGGAACAACGTATGTTGTTATGCGGTCTGACCGATAAAGATCTTCGTAGAATATGTAGGAGCCAATATGGGTATCCAGGTTCCGCTATTGGTTATTGACCAGAGAGGTGTCTCGGTCATGTCTACATAGTTCTCGAACCCGCAGGGTCCGCACGCTTAACGTTCGTTGACGATATAGTACTATGAGTTATGTTTGTTGGTGACCGAATGTTGTTCGGAGTTTCGGATGAGATCACGGATATGACGAGGAACTCCGGAATGGTCCAGAAGTAAAGATTGATATGTGGATAGTAGTGTTTGATCTCCGGAAGGGTTCCGGAATCTATCGGAAGGGGTTCCGGATGTTTCCCGAAATGTTTGGGCACGAGACACTTTATCCGGGCCAAAGGGGAAAGCCCACAAGGTTTTTGGAAAGCGCAAAAGGAAGTTTTGCGGAGTCTAGGGGCCAGACGCCAGGGTCCCTGGCGTCTGGGTCCAGACGCCGGGAACCCTGGCGTCTGGCCCTGGAGTCCGAGAAGGACTCTTGCCTTTCGGGTGAAACCGACTTTGTGGAGGCTTTTACTCCAAGTTTCGACCCCAAGGCTCAACATATAAATGGAGGGGTAGGGCTAGCACCCAAGACACAGCAAGAAACACCAAGCCGTGTGCCGGCAACCCCGTCCCCTCTAGTTTATCCTTCGTCATAGTTTTCATAGGGCTTAGGCGAAGCCCTGCGGAGATTGTTCTTCACCAACACCGTCACCACGCCGCCGTGCTGCCGGAACTCATCTACTACTTCGCCCGTCTTGCTGGATCAAGAAGGCGAGGACGTCATCGAGCTGAACATGTGCAGAACTCGGAGGTGCCGTGCGTTCGGTACTTGGATCGGTCGGATCGTGAAGACGTACGACTACATCAACCGTGTTGATAAACGCTTCCGCTTACGGTCTACGAGGGTACGTAGACTACACTCTCCCCTCTCGGTGCTATGCATCACCATGATCTTGCGTGTGCGTAGGATTTTTTTTGAAATTACTACGTTCCCCAATAGTGGCATCCGAGCCAGCTTTATGCGTAGATGTTATATGCACGAGTAGAACACAAGTGAGTTGTGGGTGATACAAGTCATACTGCTTACCAGCATGTCATACTTTGGTTCGGCGGTATTGTTGGATGAAGTGGCCCGGACCGACATTACGAGTACGCTTACGCGAGACTGGTTCTACTGACGTGCTTTGCACACAGGTGACTGGCGGGTGTCAGTTTCTCCAACTTTAGTTGTACCGAGTGTGGCTACGCCCGGTCCTTGAGAAGGTTAAAACAACACTAACTTGACGAACTATCATTGTGGTTTTGATGCGTAGGTAAGAACGGTTCTTGCTCAGCCCGTAGCAGCCACGTAAAACTTGCAACAACAAAGTAGAGGACGTCTAACTTGTTTTTGCAGGCCATGTTGTGATGTGATATGGTCAAGACGTGATGCTATATTTTATTGTATGAGATGATCATGTTTTGTAACCGAGTTATCGGCAACTGGCAGGAGCCATATGGTTGTCGCTTTATTGTATGCAATGCAATCGCCCTCTATAATGCTTTACTTTATCACTAAGCGGTAGCGATAGTCGTAGAAGCATAAGTTGGCGAGACGACAACGATGCTATGATGGGGATCAAGGTGTCGCGCCGGTGACGATGGTGATCATGACGGTGCTTCGGAGATGGAGATCACAAGCACAAGATGATGATGGCCATATCATATCACTTATATTGATTGCATGTGATGTTTATCTTTTATGCATCTTATCTTGCTTTGTTTGACCGTAGCATTATAAGATGATCTCTCACTAAATTTCAAGGTATAAGTGTTCTCCCTGAGTATGCACCGTTGCCAAAGTTCGTCGTGCCCAGACACCACGTGATGATCGGGTGTGATAAGCTCAACGTCCATCTACAACGGGTGCAAGCCAGTTTTGCACATGCAGAATACTCAGGTTAAACTTGACGAGCCTAGCATATGCAGATATGGCCTCGGAACACTGAGACCGAAAGGTCGAGCGTGAATCATATAGTAGATATGATCAACATAGTGATGTTCACCATTGAAAACTACTCCATCTCACGTGATGATCGGACATGGTTTAGTTGATTTGGATCACGTGATCACTTAGATGATTAGAGGGATGTCTATCTAAGTGGGGGTACTTAAGTAATATGATTAATTGAACTTTAATTTATCATGAACTTAGTCCTGATAGTATTTGCATAACTATGTTGTAGATCAATAGCTCGCGTTGTTGCTCCCTGTTTATATTTTGATATGTTCCTAGAGAAAACTAAGTTGAAAAATGTTAGTAGCAATGATGCGGACTTGGTCCGTGATCTGAGGATTAACCTCATTGCTGCACAGAAGTATCATGTCCTTGATGCACCGCTAGGAAACAGAACTATTGCATGAGCAAATGCAGACATTATGAACGTTTGGCAAAGCTCGGTATGATGACTACTTGATAGTTTAAGTGCACCATGTTTTATGGCTTAGAACCGGGACTTCAAAAATGTTTTGAACACCACGGAGCATATAAGATGTTCCAAGAGTTGAAATTGGTATTTCATACTCATGCCCGTGTCGAGAGGTATGAGACCTCTGACAGTACTTGCCTACAATATGGAGGAGAATAGCTCAACCAGTGAGCATGTGCTCAGATTGTCTGGGTACTACAATTGCTTGAATCAAGTGGGAGTTAATCTTCCAGATAAGATAGTAATTGACAGAATTCTCTAGTCACTATCACCAAGTTACTAGAACTTCGTGATGAACTATAATATGCAAGGGATGACAAAAGTAATTCCCGAGCTCTTCGCGATGCTGAAATCGATGAAGGTAGAAATCAAGAAAGAGCATCAAGTGTTGATGGTTAACAAGAACACTAGTTTCAAGTAAAGGGACAAAGGGAAGAAAAGGGAACTTCAAGAAGAACGACAAGCAAGTTGCTGCTCAAGTGAAAAAGCCCAAGTCTGGACCTAAGTTTGAAACTGAGTGCTTCTACTGCAAAGGGACTGGTCACTGGAAGCAGAACTACCCCAAGTATTTGGTGGATAAGAAGGATGGCAAAGTGAACAAAGCTATATTTGATATACATGTTATTGATGTGTACTTTACTAGTGTTTATAGCAACCCCTCAGTATTTGATCCTAGTTCAGTTGCTAAAAGTAGTAACTTGAAACGGGAGTTGCAGAATGAACAGAAACTAGTTAAGGGTGAAGTGACGATGTGTGTTGGAAGTAGTTCCAAGATTGATATGATCATCATCGCACACTCCCTATACTTTCGAGATTAGTGTTGAACCTAAATAAGTGTTATTTGGTGTTTGCATTGAGCATGAATATGATTTGATCATGTTTATTGCAATACGATTATTCATTTAAAGTCAGAGAATAATTGGTGTTCTGTTTACATGAATAAAACCTTCAATGGTCATACACCCAATGAAAATAGTTTGTTGGATCTCGATCGTAGTGATACACGTATTCATAATATTGAAGCCAAAAGATGCAAAGTTAATAATGATAGTGCAACTTATTTGTGGCACTGCCGTTTAGGTCATATTGGTGTAAAGCGCATGAAGAAACTCCATGCTGATGGGCTTTTGGAATCACTTGATTATGAATCACTTGATGCTTGCGAACCATGCCTCATGGGCAAGATGACTAAGACTCCGTTCTTCGGAACAATGGAGCGAGCAACTGACTTATTGGAAATAATACATATTGATGTATGCCATCCGATGAGTGTTGAAGTTCGCGGCAGGTATCTTTATTTTCTCACTTCCACAGATGATTTGAGCAGATATGGGTATATCTACTTGATGAAACATAAGTCTGAAACATTTGAAAATTTCAAAGAATTTCAGAGTGAAGTACAGAGTCATCGTAACAAGAAAAATATAATTTCTACAATCTGATCGCAGAGACAAATATTTGAGTTACAAGTTTGGCCTTCAATTAAAACAATGTGGAATAGTTTCACAAACTCATGCCACCTGGAACACCACAGCATAATGGTGTGTCCGAACGTCATAACCGTACTTTATTGGATATAGTGCAATCTATGATGTTTCTTACCGATTTACCACTATCGTTTTGGGGTTATGCATTAGAGACAGCTGCATTCACGTTAAAAAGGGCACCATCTAAATCCGTTGAGATGACACCATATGAACTGTGGTTTGGCAAGAAACCAAAGTTGTCATTTCTTAAAGTTTGGGGTTGCAATGCTTATGTGAAAAAGTTTCATCCTGATAAGCTCAAACCCAAATCGGAGAAATGTGTCTTCATAGGATACCCAAAGGAGACAGTTGGGTACACCTTCTATCACAGATCCGAAGGCAAGATATTCGTTGCTAAGAATGGATCCTTTCTAGAGAAGGAGTTTCTCTTGAAAGAAGTGAGTGGGGGAAAGTAGAACTTGATGAGGTAACTGTACCTGCTCCCTTATTGGAAAGTAGTTCATCACAGAAATCTGTTCCTGTGACTCCTACACCAATTAGTGAGGAAGCTAATGATGATGATCATGTAACTTCAGATCAAGTTACTGCTGAACCTCGTAGGTCAACCAGAGTGAGATCCGCACCAGAGTGGTACGGTAATCCTGTTCTGGAGGTCATGTTACTTGACCATGACGAACCTACGAACTATGAGGAAGCGATGATGAGCCCAGATTCTGCGAAATGGCTTGAGGCCATGAAATCTGAGATGGGATCCATGTATGAGAACAAAGTGTGGGCTTTGGTTGACTTGCCCGATGATCGGCAAGCTATAGAAAATAAATGGATCTTCAAGAGGAAGACGGACGCTGATAGTAGTGTTACTATCTACAAAGCTGGACTTGTTGAAAAAGGTTTTGACAAAGTTCAAGGTGTTGACTATGATGAGATTTTCTCACTCGTAGCGATGCTTAAGTCTGTCCGAATCATGTTAGCAAATTGCCACATTTTATGAAATCTGGCAAATGGATGTCAAAACTACATTCCTTAATGGATTTCTTAAAGAAGAGTTGTATATGATGCAACCAGAAGGTTTTGTCGATCCTAAAGGTGCTAACAAAATGTGCAAGCTCCAACGATCCATCTATGGACTGGTGCAAGCATCTCGGAGTTGGGATATACGCTTTGATGAGTTGATCAAAGCATATAGTTTTATACAAACTTGTGGTGAAGCCTGTATTTACAAGAAAGTGAGTGGGAGCACTACAGCCTTTCTGATAAGTAATGTGAATGACATATTGCCGATCGGAAATGATGTCGAATTTTCTGGAAAGCATAAAGGAGTATTTGAAAGGAGTTCTTGAAAGAAAGACCTCGGTGAAGCTGCTTACATATTGAGCATCAAGATCTATAGAGATAGATCAAGACGCTTGATAAGATTTTCAATGAGTATGTACCTTAACAAGATTTTTAATTAGTTCAAGATAGAACAGTCAAAGAAGGAGTTCCTGCCTGTGTTGCAAAGGTGTGAAGTTGAGTAAAAACTCAAAACCCGACCACAACAGAAAATTGAAAGAGAATGAAAAGTCATTCCCTATGCCTCAGTCATAGGTTCTATAAAGTATGCTATTCTGTGTACCAGACCTATTGTGTACCTCACCAAGAGTTTGGCAAGAGGGTACAATAGTGATCTAGGAGTAGATCACTGGACAGCGGTCAAAATTATCCTTAGTGGAATAAGGAAATATTTCTCGGTTATGGAGGTGATAAAGAGTTCGTCGTAAAGAGTTACGTCGATACAAGCTTTGACACCAATCTGGATGACTCTAAGTCTCGATCTAGATACATATTGAAAGTGGGAGCTATTAGCTAGAGTAGCTCCGTGCAGAGCATTGTAGACATAGAAATTTGCAAAATACTTACGGATCTGAATGTGGCAGACCCGTTGACTAAACTTCTCTCACAAGCAAAACATGATCACACCTTAGTACTCTTTCGGTGTTAATCACATAGCGATGTGAACTAGATTATTGACTCTAGTAAACCCTTTGGGTGTTGGTCACATGACGATGTGAACTATGGGTGTTAATCACATGGTGACGTGAATTATTGGTGTTAAATCACATGGTGATGTGAACTAGATTATTGACTCCAGTGCAAGTGGGAGACTGAAGGAAATATGCCCTAGAGGCAATAATAAAGTTATTATTTATTTCCTTATTTCATGATAAATGTTTATTATTCATGCTAGAATTGTATTAACCGGAAACATAATACATGTGTGAATACATAGACAAACATAGTGTCACTAGTATGCCTCTACTTGACTAGCTCGTTGATCAAAGATGGTTGAGTTTCCTAGCCATAGACATGAGTTGTCATTTGATTAACGGGATCACATCATTAGGAGAATGATGTGATTGACTTCCAAATAATCGATTACTAGTATGCCGGATATTGCCAGGAGGCCCTTCCCCCCATTCTGTTAGCTTAGCACTTGATCGTTTAGTATTCTGCTATTGCTTTCTTCATGACTTATACATGTTCCTATGACTATGAGATTATGCAACTCCCGTTTACCAGAGGAACACTTTGTGTGCTACCAAACGTCACAACGTAACTGGGTGATTATAAAGGTGCTCTACAGGTGTCTCCGAAGGTACTTGTTGGGTTGGCGTATTTCGAGATTAGGATTTGTCACTCCGATTGTTGGAGAGGTATCTCTGGGCCCACTCGGTAATGCACATCACTGTAAGCCTTGAAAGCATTGTAACTAATGAGTTAGTTGCGGGATGATGTATTACGGAACGAGTAAAGAGACTTGCCGGCAACGAGATTGAACTAGGTATTGATATACCGACGATCAAATCTCGGGCAAGTAACATACCGATGACAAAGGGAACAACGTATGTTGTTATGCGGTCTGACCGATAAAGATCTTTGTAGAATATGTAGGAGCCAATATGGGCATCCAGGTTCCGCTATTGGTTATTGACCAGAGAGGTGTCTCGGTCATGTCTACATAGTTCTCAAACCCATAGGGTCCGCAAGCTTAACGTTCGTTGACGATATAGTACTATGAGTTATGTTTGTTGGTGACCGAATGTTGTTCGGAGTTTCGTATGAGATCAAAGATATGACGAAGAACTCCGGAATGGTCCGGAAGTAAAGATTGATATGTGGATAGTAGTGTTTGATCGCTGGAAGGGTTCCGGAATCCATCGGAAGGGGTTCCGGATGTTTCCCGAAATGTTTGGGCACGAGAACACTTTATCCGGGCCAAAGGGGAAAGCCCACAAGGTTTTTGGAAAGCGCAAAAGGAAGTTTTGCGGAGTCCAGGGGCCAGACGCCAGGGTCCCTGGCGTCTGGGTCCAGAAGCCGGGAACCCTGGCGTCTGGCCCTGGAGTCCGAGAAGGACTCTTGCCTTTCGGGTGAAACCGACTTTGTGGAGGCTTTAACTCCAAGTTTCGACCCCAAGGCTCAACATATAAATGGAGGGGTAGGGCTAGCACCCAAGACACATCAAGAAACACCAAGCCGTGTGTGTGCAACCCCGTCCCCTCTAGTTTATCCTCCATCATAGTTTTCGTAGTGCTTAGGCGAAGCCCTGCGGAGATTGTTCTTCACCAACACCGTCACCACGCCGTCGTGCTGCCGGAACTCATCTACTACTTCGCCCGTCTTGCTGGATCAAGAAGGCGAGGACGTCATCGAGCTGAACATGTGCAGAACTTGGAGGTGCCGTGCGTTCGGTACTTGGATCGATCGGATCATGAAGACGTACGACTACGTCAACCGCGTTGATAAACGCTTCCGCTTACGATCTACGAGGGTACGTAGACTACACTCTCCCCTCTCGTTGCTATGCATCACCATGATCTTGCGTGTGCGTAGGATTTTTTTTGAAATTACTACGTTCCCCAACAACTAAGTGGGTGTGCATCCAAGTTGATTGCTCACGAAGACCTAGGGCATTTGAGGAAGCCCATTGTTGGAATATACAAGCCAAGTTCTATAATGAAAAAATCCCACTAGTATATGAAAGTGACAAAACAAGAGACTCTCCCTCATAAAGATAATGGTGCTACTTTGAAGCACAAGTGTGGAAAAAGGATAGTAGCATTGTTCCTTTTTATTTCTCTTATTTTTCTTTTTCTTTTTTTGGGCCTTTATTTTTTATTTTGCCTTTCTCTTTTTTTATTTGGGACAATGCTCTATTAATGATGATCATCACACTTCTATTTATTTACAACTCGATGATTACAACTCGATACTAGAACAAAATATGACTCTATATGAATGCCTCCGGCGGTGTCCCGGGATGGGCAATGAATCAAGAGTGACATCTATGAAATAATAAGCATGGTGGCTTTGCCACAAATACGATGTCAACTACATGATCATGCAAGGCAGTATGACAATGATGAAGCACGTCATAATAAACAGAACGGTGGAAAGTTGCATGGCAATATATCTCGGAATGGCTATGGAAATGCCATAATAGGTAGGTATGGTGGCTGTTTTGAGGAGGATATATGGAGGTTTATGTGTGAAAGAGCGTATCATATCA